>NW_027276359.1:0-40811 GCF_030028105.1 Mobula birostris | reverse complement strand
AGACTGATGAGTAGTGGTGTATTGCACGATAGGGGAGGACGGTAGACTGATGAGTAGTGGTGTATTGCACAGAGGGGAGGACGGTAGGACTGATGAGTAGTGGTGTATTAGCACAGAGGGGAGGACGGTAGACTGATGAGTAGTGGTGTATTGCACAGAGGGGAGGACGGTAGACTGATGAGTAGTGGTGTATTGCACAGAGGGGAGGACGGTAGACTGATGAGTAGTGGTGTATTGCCAGAGGGAGGACGGTAGACTGATGAGTAGTGGTTTATTGCACAGAGGAGAGGACGGTAGACTGATGAGTAGTGGTGTATTGCACAGAGGGGAGGACGGTAGACTGATGAGTAGTGGTGTATTGCACGTAGGGGAGGACGGTACACTGATGAGTAGTGGTGTATTGCACAGAGGGGGAGGATGGGAGACTGATGAGTAGCGGTGTGTTGCACAGAGGGGAGGACGGTAGACTGATGAGTAGTGGTGTATTGCACAGAGGGGAGGACGGTAGACTGATGAGTAGTGGTGTGTTGCACAGAGGGGAGGACGGTAGACTGATGAGTAGTGGTGTGTTGCACAGAGGGGAGGACGGTAGACTGATGAGTAGTGGTGTATTGCAGAGAGGGGAGGACGGTAGACTGATGAGTAGTGGTGTATTGCACAGAGGGGAGGACGGTAGACTGATGAGTAGTGGAGTGTTGCACAGAGGGGAGGGCGGGAGACTGATGAGTAGTGGTGTATTGCACAGAGGGGAGGACGGTAGATTGATGACTAGTGGTGTGTTGCACAGAGGGGAGGACGGTAGACTGATGAGTAGTGGTGTGTTGCACAGAGGGGAGGACGGCAGACTGATGAGTAGTGTGTATTGCACAGAGGGGAGGACGGTAGACTGATGAGTAGTGGTGTATTGCACAGAGGGGAGGACGGTAGACTGATGAGTAGTGGTCTATTGCACAGAGGGCAGGGCGGTAGACTGATGAGTAGTGGTGTATTGCACAGAGGGGAGGACGGTAGACTGATGAGTAGTGGTGTATTGCACAGAGGGGAGGACGGTAGACTGATGAGTAGTGGTGTGTTGCACAGAGGGAGGACGGTAGACTGATGAGTAGTGGTGTATTGCACAGAGGGGAGGACGGTAGACTGATGAGTAGTGGTGTATTCCACAGAGGGGAGGACGGTAGACTGATGAGTAGTGGTGTATTGCACAGAGGGGAGGACGGTAGACTGATGAGTAGTGGTGTATTGCACAGAGGGGAGGACGGTAGAGTGATGAGTAGTGGTGTATTGCACAGAGGGGAGGACGGTAGACTGATGAGTAGTGGTGTGTTGCACAGAGGGGAGGACGGTAGACTGATGAGTAGTGGTGTATTGCACAGAGGGGAGGACGGTAGACTGATGAGTAGTGGTGTATTCCACAGAGGGGAGGACGGTAGACTGATGAGTAGTGGTGTATTGCACAGAGGGGAGGACGGTAGACTGATGAGTAGTGGTGTATTGCACAGAGGGGAGGACGGTAGACTGATGAGTAGTGGTCTATTGCACAGAGGGGAGGACGGTAGACTGATGAGTAGTGGTGTGTTGCACAGAGGGAAGGACGGTAGACTGATGAGTAGTGGTGTATTGCACAGAGGGGAGGGCGGTAGACTGATGAGTAGTGGTGTATTGCACAGAGGGGAGGGCGGTAGACTGATGAGTAGTGGTGTATTGCACAGAGGGGAGGACGGTAGACTGATGAGTAGTGGTGTGTTGCACAGGGGGGAGGACGGTAGACTGATGAGTAGTGGTGTATTGCACAGAGGGGTGGACGGTAGACTGATGAGTAGTGGTGTATTGCACAGAGGGGAGGACGGTAGACTGATGAGTAGTGGTGTGTTGCACAGAGGGGAGGGTGGTAGACTGATGAGTAGTGGTGTATTGCACAGAGGGGAGGGCGGTAGACTGATGACTAGTGGTGTATTGCACAGAGGGGAGGGCGGTAGACTGATGAGTAGTGGTGTATTGCACAGAGGGGAGGACGGCAGACTGATGAGTAGTGGTGTATTGCACAGAGGGGAGGACGGTAGACTGATGAGTAGTGGTGTATTGCACAGAGGGGAGGACGGTAGACTGATGAGTAGTGGTCTATTGCACAGAGGGGAGGGCGGTAGACTGATGAGTAGTGGTGTATTGCACAGAGGGGAGGACGGTAGACTGATGAGTAGTGGTGTATTGCACAGAGGGGAGGACGGTAGACTGATGAGTAGTGGTGTGTTGCACAGAGGGGAGGACGGTAGACTGATGAGTAGTGGTGTATTGCACAGAGGGGAGGACGGTAGACTGATGAGTAGTGGTGTATTCCACAGAGGGGAGGACGGTAGACTGATGAGTAGTGGTGTATTGCACAGAGGGGAGGACGGTAGACTGATGAGTAGTGGTGTATTGCACAGAGGGGAGGACGGTAGAGTGATGAGTAGAGGTGTATTGCACAGAGGGGAGGACGGTAGACTGATGAGTAGTGGTGTGTTGCACAGAGGGGAGGACGGTAGACTGATGAGTAGTGGTGTATTGCACAGAGGGGAGGGCGGTAGACTGATGAGTAGTGGTGTATTGCACAGAGGGGAGGGCGGAAGACTGATGAGCAGTGGTGTATTGCACAGAGGGGAGGACGGTAGACTGATGAGTAGTGGTGTGTTGCACAGAGGGAGGACGGTAGACTGATGAGTAGTGGTGTATTGCACAGAGGGGTGGACGGTAGACTGATGAGTAGTGGTGTATTGCACAGAGGGGAGGACGGTAGACTGATTGAGTAGTGGTGTGTTGCACAGAGGGGAGGGTGGTAGACTGATGAGTAGTGGTGTATTGCACAGAGGGGAGGGCGGTAGACTGATGACTAGTGGTGTATTGCACAGAGGGGAGGGCGGTAGACTGATGAGTAGTGGTGTATTGCACAGAGGGGAGGACGGTAGACTGATGAGTAGAGGAGTGTTGCACAGAGGGGAGGACGGTAGACTGATGAGTAGTGGAGTGTTGCACGTAGGGGAGGACGGTAGACTGATGAGTAGTGGTGTATTGCACAGAGGGGAGGAAGGTAGACTGATGAGTAGTGGAGTGTTGCACGTAGGGGAGGACGGTAGACTGATGAGTAGTGGTGTGTTGCACAGAGGGGAGGACGTAGACTGATGAGTAGTGGTGTATTGCACAGAGGGGAGGACGGTAGACTGATGAGTAGTGGTGTATTGCACAGAGGGGAGGACGGTAGACTGATGAGTAGTGGTGTATTGCACAGAGGGGAGGACGGTAGACTGATGAGTAGTGCTGTATTGCACAGAGGGGAGGACGGTAGACTGATGAGTAGTGGTGTATAGCACAGAGGGGAGGACGGTAGACTGATGAGTAGTGGTGTATTGCACAGAGGGGAGGACGGTAGACTGATGAGTAGTGGTGTATTGCACAGAGGGGAGGATGGGAGACTGATGAGTAGTGGTGTATTGCACAGAGGGGAGGACGGTAGACTGATGAGTAGTGGTGTATTGCACAGAGGGGACGACGGTAGACTGATGAGTAGTGGTGCATTGCACAGAGGGGAGGACGGTAGACTGATGAGTAGTGGTGTATTGCACAGAGGGGAGTACGGTAGACTGATGAGTAGTGGTGTGTTGCACAGAGGGGAGGACGGTAGACTGATGAGTAGTGGTGTATTGCACAGAGGGGAGAACGGTAGACTGATGAGTAGTGGTGTAGTGCACAGAGGGGAGGACGGTAGACTGATGAGTAGTGGTGTATTGCACAGAGGGGAGGACGGGAGACTGATGAGTAGTTGTGTATTGCACAGAGGGGAGGGCGGTAGACTGATGAGTAGTGGTGTATTGCACAGAGTGGAGGGCGGTAGACTGATGAGTAGTGGTGTATTGCACAGAGGGGAGGACGGTAGACTGATGAGTAGTGGTGTTTTGCACAGAGGGGAGGACGGTTGACTGATGAGTAGTGGTGTATTGCACGTAGGGGAGCGCGGTAGACTGATGAGTAGTGGTGTTTTGCACAGAGGGGAGGGCGGTAGACTGATGAGTAGTGGTGTGTTGCACAGAGGGGAGGGCGGTAGACTGATGAGTAGTGGTGTATTGCACAGAGGGGAGGACGGTAGACTGATGAGTAGTGGTGTGTTGCACGTAGGGGAGGACGGTAGACTGATGAGTAGTGGTGTGTTGCACGTAGGGGAGGACGGTAGACTGATGAGTAGTGGTGTATTGCACAGAGGGGAGGACGGTAGACTGATGAGTAGCGGTGTATTGCACAGAGGGGAGGACGGTAGACTGATGAGTAGTGGTGTATTGCACAGAGTGGAGGACGGTAGACTGATGAGTAGTGGTGTATTGCACAGAGGGGAGGGCGGTAGACTGATGAGTAGTGGTGTATTGCACAGAGGGGAGGGCGGTAGACTGATGAGTAGTGGTGTATTGGACAGAGGGGAGGGCGGTAGACTGATGAGTTGTGGTGTTTTGCACAGCGGGGAGGACGGTAGACTGATGAGTAGTGGTGTATTGCACGTAGGGGAGGACGGTAGACTGATGAGTAGTGGTGTATTGCACAGAGGGGAGGATGGTAGACTGATGAGTAGTGGTGTATTGCACGTAGGGGAGGACGGTAGACAGATGAGTAGTGTGTATTGCACGTAGGGGAGGACGGTAGACTGATGAGTAGTGGTGTATTGCACAGAGGGGAGGACGGTAGACTGATGAGTAGTGGTGTATTGCACAGAGGGGAGGACGTTAGACTGATGAGTAGTGGTGTATTGCACAGAGGGGAGGACGGTAGACTGATGAGTAGTGGTGTATTGCACAGAGGGGAGGACGGTAGACTGATGAGTAGTGGTGTATTGCACAGAGCGGAGGACGGTAGACTGATGAGTAGTTGTGTATTGCACGTAGGGGAGGACGGTAGACTGATGAGTAGTGGTGTATTGCACAGAGGGGAGGACGGTAGACTGATGAGTAGTGGTGTATTGCACAGAGTGGAGGACGGTAGACTGATGAGTAGTGGTGTATTGCACAGAGGGGAGGACGGTAGACTGATGAGTAGTGGTGTGTTGCACAGAGGGGAGGACGGTAGACTGATGAGTAGTGGTGTATTGCACAGAGGGAGGATGGGAGACTGATGAGTAGTGGTGTGTTTCACAGAGGGGAGGGCGGTAGACTGATGAGTAGCGGTGTATTGCACAGAGGGGAGGATGGGAGACTGATGAGTATTGGTGTGTTGCACAGAGGGGAGGACGGTAGACTGATGAGTACTGGTGTATTGCACGTAGGGAGGACGGTAGACTGATGAGTAGTGGTGTATTGCACAGAGGGGAGGACGGTAGACTGATGAGTAGTGGTGTATTGCACAGAGGGGAGGACGGTAGACTGATGAGTAGTGGTGTATTGCACAGAGGGGAGGACGGTAGACTGATGAGTACAGGTGTATTGCACGTAGGGGAGGACGGAAGACTGATGAGTAGTGGAGTATTGCACAGAGGGGAGGACGGTAGACTGATGTGTAGTGGAGTATTGCACGTAGGGGAGGAAGGTAGACTGATGAGTGGTGGTGTATTGCACAGAGGGGAGGACGGTAGACTGATGAGTAGTGGTGTATTGCACAGAGGGGAGGACGGTAGACTGATGAGTAGTGGTGTATTGCACAGAGGGGAGGACGGTAGACTGATGAGTAGTGGTGTGTTGCACAGAGGGGAGGACGGTAGACTGATGAGTAGTGGTGTATTGCACAGAGGGGAGGATGGAGACTGATGAGTAGTGGTGTATTGCACGTAGGGGAGGACGGGAGACTGATGAGTAGTGGTGTATTGCACGTAGGGGAGGACTGGAGACTGATGAGTAGTGGTGTATTGCACGTAGGGAGGACGGTAGACTGATGAGTAGTGGTGTATTGCACAGAGGGGAGGACGGTAGACTGATGAGTAGTGGTGTATAGCACAGAGGGGAGGACGGTAGACTGATGAGTAGTGGTGTATTGCACAGAGGGGAGGACGGTAGACTGATGAGTAGTGGTGTATTGCACAGAGGGGAGGACGGTAGACTGATGAGTAGTGGTGTATTGCACAGAGGGGAGGACGGTAGACTGATGAGTAGTGGTTTATTGCACAGAGGAGAGGACGGTAGACTGATGAGTAGTGGTGTATTGCACAGAGGGGAGGACGGTAGACTGATGAGTAGTGGTGTATTGCACGTAGGGGAGGACGGTACACTGATGAGTAGTGGTGTATTGCACAGAGGGGAGGATGGAGACTGATGAGTAGCGGTGTGTTGCACAGAGGGGAGGACGGTAGACTGATGAGTAGTGGTGTATTGCACAGAGGGGAGGACGGTAGACTGATGAGTAGTGGTGTGTTGCACAGAGGGGAGGACGGTAGACTGATGAGTAGTGGTGTGTTGCACAGAGGGGAGGACGGTAGACTGATGAGTAGTGGTGTATTGCAGAGAGGGGAGGACGGTAGACTGATGAGTAGTGGTGTATTGCACAGAGGGGAGGACGGTAGACTGATGAGTAGTGGAGTGTTGCACAGAGGGGAGGGCGGGAGACTGATGAGTAGTGGTGTATTGCACAGAGGGGAGGACGGTAGATTGATGACTAGTGGTGTGTTGCACAGAGGGGAGGACGGTAGACTGATGAGTAGTGGTGTGTTGCACAGAGGGGAGGACGGCAGACTGATGAGTAGTGGTGTATTGCACAGAGGGGAGGACGGTAGACTGATGAGTAGTGGTGTATTGCACAGAGGGGAGGACGGTAGACTGATGAGTAGTGGTCTATTGCACAGAGGGCAGGGCGGTAGACTGATGAGTAGTGGTGTATTGCACAGAGGGGAGGACGGTAGACTGATGAGTAGTGGTGTATTGCACAGAGGGGAGGACGGTAGACTGATGAGTAGTGGTGTGTTGCACAGAGGGGAGGACGGTAGACTGATGAGTAGTGGTGTATTGCACAGAGGGGAGGACGGTAGACTGATGAGTAGTGGTGTATTCCACAGAGGGGAGGACGGTAGACTGATGAGTAGTGGTGTATTGCACAGAGGGGAGGACGGTAGACTGATGAGTAGTGGTGTATTGCACAGAGGGGAGGACGGTAGAGTGATGAGTAGTGTGTATTGCACAGAGGGGAGGACGGTAGACTGATGAGTAGTGGTGTGTTGCACAGAGGGGAGGACGGTAGACTGATGAGTAGTGGTGTATTGCACAGAGGGGAGGACGGTAGACTGATGAGTAGTGGTGTATTCCACAGAGGGGAGGACGGTAGACTGATGAGTAGTGGTGTATTGCACAGAGGGGAGGACGGTAGACTGATGAGTAGTGGTGTATTGCACAGAGGGGAGGACGGTAGACTGATGAGTAGTGGTCTATTGCACAGAGGGGAGGACGGTAGACTGATGAGTAGTGGTGTGTTGCACAGAGGGAAGGACGGTAGACTGATGAGTAGTGGTGTATTGCACAGAGGGGAGGGCGGTAGACTGATGAGTAGTGGTGTATTGCACAGAGGGGAGGGCGGTAGACTGATGAGTAGTGGTGTATTGCACAGAGGGGAGGACGGTAGACTGATGAGTAGTGGTGTGTTGCACAGGGGGAGGACGGTAGACTGATGAGTAGTGGTGTATTGCACAGAGGGGTGGACGGTAGACTGATGAGTAGTGGTGTATTGCACAGAGGGGAGGACGGTAGACTGATGAGTAGTGGTGTGTTGCACAGAGGGGAGGGTGGTAGACTGATGAGTAGTGGTGTATTGCACAGAGGGGAGGGCGGTAGACTGATGACTAGTGGTGTATTGCACAGAGGGGAGGGCGGTAGACTGATGAGTAGTGGTGTATTGCACAGAGGGGAGGACGGTAGACTGATGAGTAGAGGAGTGTTGCACAGAGGGGAGGACGGTAGACTGATGAGTAGTGGAGTGTTGCACGTAGGGGAGGACGGTAGACTGATGAGTAGTGGTGTATTGCACAGAGGGGAGGAAGGTAGACTGATGAGTAGTGGAGTGTTGCACGTAGGGGAGGACGGTAGACTGATGAGTAGTGGTGTGTTGCACAGAGGGGAGGACGGTAGACTGATGAGTAGTGGTGTATTGCACAGAGGGGAGGACGGTAGACTGATGAGTAGTGGTGTATTGCACAGAGGGGAGGACGGTAGACTGATGAGTAGTGGTGTATTGCACAGAGGGGAGGACGGTAGACTGATGAGTAGTGGTGTATTGCACAGAGGGGAGGACGGTAGACTGATGAGTAGTGGTGTATAGCACAGAGGGGAGGACGGTAGACTGATGAGTAGTGGTGTATTGCACAGAGGGGAGGACGGTAGACTGATGAGTAGTGGTGTATTGCACAGAGGGGAGGATGGGAGACTGATGAGTAGTGGTGTATTGCACAGAGGGGAGGACGGTAGACTGATGAGTAGTGGTTTATTGCACAGAGGAGAGGACGGTAGACTGATGAGTTGTGGTGTATTGCACAGAGGGGAGGACGGTAGACTGATGAGTAGTGGTGTATTGCACGTAGGGGAGGACGGTACACTGATGAGTAGTGGTTTATTGCACAGAGGGGAGGATGGGAGACTGATGAGTAGTGGTGTGTTGCACAGAGGGGAGGACGGCAGACTGATGAGTAGTGGTGTATTGCACAGAGGGGAGGACGGTAGACTGATGAGTAGTGGTGTGTTGCACAGAGGGGAGAACGGTAGACTGATGAGTAGTGGTGTGTTGCACAGAGGGGAGGACGGTAGACTGATGAGTAGTGGTGTATTGCAGAGAGGGGAGGACGGTAGACTGATGAGTAGTGGTGTATTGCACAGAGGGGAGGACGGTAGATTGATGACTAGTGGTGTATTGCACAGAGGGGAGGACGGTAGACTGATGAGTAGTGGTGTGTTGCACAGAGGGGAGGACGGTAGACTGATGAGTAGTGGTGTATTGCACAGAAGGGAGGACGGTAGACTGATGAGTAGTGGTGTATTGCACAGAGGGGAGGACGGTAGACTGATGAGTAGTGGTGTATTGCACAGAGGGGAGGACGGTAGACTGATGAGTAGTGGTGTATTGCACAGAGGGGAGGACGGTAGACTGATGAGTAGTGGTGTATTGCACAGAGGGCAGGACGGTAGACTGATGAGTAGTGGTGTATTGCACGTAGGGGAGGACGGTAGAATGTTGAGTAGTGGTGTATTGCACAGAGGGGAGGATGGGAGACTGATGAGTAGTGCTGTGTTGCACAGAGGGGAGGGCGGTAGACTGATGAGTAGTGGTGTATTGCACAGAGGGGAGGATGGGAGACTGATGAGTATTGGTGTGTTGCACAGAGGGGAGGACGGTAGACTGATGAGTACTGGTGTATTGCACGTAGGGGAGGACGGTAGACTGATGAGTAGTGGTGTATTGCACAGAGGGGAGGGCGGTAGACTGATGAGTAGTGGTGTATTGCACAGAGGGGAGGACGGTAGACTGATGAGTAGAGGAGTGTTGCACAGAGGGGAGGACGGTAGACTGATGAGTAGTGGAGTGTTGCACGTAGGGGAGGACGGTAGACTGATGAGTAGTGGTGTATTGCACAGAGGGGAGGAAGGTAGACTGATGAGTAGTGGAGTGTTGCACGTAGGGGAGGACGGTAGACTGATGAGTAGTGGTGTGTTGCACAGAGGGGAGGACGGTAGACTGATGAGTAGTGGTGTATTGCACAGAGGGGAGGACGGTAGACTGATGAGTAGTGGTGTATTGCACAGAGGGGAGGACGGTAGACTGATGAGTAGTGGTGTATTGCACAGAGGGGAGGACGGTAGACTGATGAGTAGTGGTGTATTGCACAGAGGGGAGGACGGTAGACTGATGAGTAGTGGTGTATAGCACAGAGGGGAGGACGGTAGACTGATGAGTAGTGGTGTATTGCACAGAGGGGAGGACGGTAGACTGATGAGTAGTGGTGTATTGCACAGAGGGGAGGATGGGAGACTGATGAGTAGTGGTGTATTGCACAGAGGGGAGGACGGTAGACTGATGAGTAGTGGTTTATTGCACAGAGGAGAGGACGGTAGACTGATGAGTTGTGGTGTATTGCACAGAGGGGAGGACGGTAGACTGATGAGTAGTGGTGTATTGCACGTAGGGGAGGACGGTACACTGATGAGTAGTGGTTTATTGCACAGAGGGGAGGATGGGAGACTGATGAGTAGTGGTGTGTTGCACAGAGGGGAGGACGGCAGACTGATGAGTAGTGGTGTATTGCACAGAGGGGAGGACGGTAGACTGATGAGTAGTGGTGTGTTGCACAGAGGGGAGGACGGTAGACTGATGAGTAGTGGTGTATTGCACAGAGGGGACGACGGTAGACTGATGAGTAGTGGTGTGTTGCACAGAGGGGAGGACGGTAGACTGATGAGTAGTGGTGTGTTGCACAGAGGGGAGGACGGTAGACTGATGAGTAGTGGTGTATTGCAGAGAGGGGAGGACGGTAGACTGATGAGTAGTGGTGTATTGCACAGAGGGGAGGACGGTAGATTGATGACTAGTGGTGTATTGCACAGAGGGGAGGACGGTAGACTGATGAGTAGTGGTGTGTTGCACAGAGGGGAGGACGGTAGACTGATGAGTAGTGGTGTATTGCACAGAAGGGAGGACGGTAGACTGATGAGTAGTGGTGTATTGCACAGAGGGGAGGACGGTAGACTGATGAGTAGTGGTGTATTGCACAGAGGGGAGGACGGTAGACTGATGAGTAGTGGTGTATTGCACAGAGGGGAGGACGGTAGACTGATGAGTAGTGGTGTGTTGCACAGAGGGGAGGACGGTAGACTGATGAGTAGTGGTGTATTGCACAGAGGTGAGGATGGGAGACTGATGAGTAGTGGTGTATTGCACGTAGGGGAGGACGGTAGACTGATGAGTAGTGGTGTATTGCACGTAGGGGAGGACGGTAGACAGATGAGTAGTGGTGTATTGCACAGAGGGGAGGACGGCAGACTGATTAGTAGTGGTGTATTGCACAGAGGGGAGTACGGTAGACTGATGAGTAGTGGTGTATTGCACAGAGGGGAGGACGGTAGACTGATGAGTAGTGGTGTATTGCACAGAGGGGAGGACGGTAGACTGATGAGTAGTGGTGTATTGCACAGAGGGGAGGACGGTAGACTGATGAGTAGTGGTGCATTGCACAGAGGGGAGGACGGTAGACTGATGAGTAGTGGTGTATTGCACAGAGGGGAGGACGGTAGACTGATGAGTAGTGGTGTGTTGCACAGAGGGGAGGACGGTAGACTGATGAGTAGTGGTGTATTGCACAGAGGGGAGAACGGTAGACTGATGAGCAGTGGTGTAGTGCACAGAGGGGAGGACGGTAGACTGATGAGTAGTGGTGTATTGCACAGAGGGGAGGACGGGAGACTGATGAGTAGTTGTGTATTGCACAGAGGGGAGGGCGGTAGACTGATGAGTAGTGGTGTATTGCACAGAGGGGAGGGCGGTAGACTGATGAGTAGTGGTGTATTGCACAGAGGGGAGGACGGTAGACTGATGAGTAGTGGTGTTTTGCACAGAGGGGAGGACGGTTGACTGATGAGTAGTGGTGTATTGCACGTAGGGGAGGGCGGTAGACTGATGAGTAGTGGTGTTTTGCACAGAGGGGAGGCCGGTAGACTGATGAGTAGTGGTGTGTTGCACAGAGGGGAGGGCGGTAGACTGATGAGTAGTGGTGTATTGCACAGAGGGGAGGACGGTAGACTGATGAGTAGTGGTGTGTTGCACGTAGGGGAGGACGGTAGACTGATCAGTAGTGGTGTGTTGCACGTAGGGGAGGACGGTAGACTGATGAGTAGTGGTGTATTGCACAGAGGGGAGGACGGTAGACTGATGAGTAGCGGTGTATTGCACAGAGGGGAGGACGGTAGACTGATGAGTAGTGGTGTATTCCACAGAGTGGAGGACGGTAGACTGATGAGTAGTGGTGTATTGCACAGAGGGGAGGGCGGTAGACTGATGAGTAGTGGTGTATTCCACAGAGTGGAGGACGGTAGACTGATGAGTAGTGGTGTATTGCACAGAGGGGAGGGCGGTAGACTGATGAGTAGTGGTGTATTGCACAGAGGGGAGGGCGGTAGACTGATGAGTTGTGGTGTTTTGCACAGCGGGGAGGACGGTAGACTGATGAGTAGTGGTGTATTGCACGTAGGGGAGGACGGTAGACTGATGAGTAGTGGTGTATTGCACAGAGGGGAGGATGGTAGACTGATGAGTAGTGGTGTATTGCACGTAGGGGAGGACGGTAGACAGATGAGTAGTGGTGTATTGCACGTAGGGGAGGACGGTAGACTGATGAGTAGTGGTGTATTGCACAGAGGGGAGGACGGTAGACTGATGAGTAGTGGTGTATTGCACAGAGGGGAGGACGGTAGACTGATGAGTAGTGGTGTATTGCACAGAGGGGAGGACGGTAGACTGATGAGTAGTGGTGTATTGCACAGAGGGGAGGACGGTAGACTGATGAGTACAGGTGTATTGCACGTAGGGGAGGACGGAAGACTGATGAGTAGTGGAGTATTGCACAGAGGGGAGGACGGTAGACTGATGTGTAGTGGAGTATTGCACGTAGGGGAGGACGGTAGACTGATGAGTGGTGGTGTATTGCACAGAGGGGAGGACGGTAGACTGATGAGTAGTGGTGTATTGCACAGAGGGGAGGACGGTAGACTGATGAGTAGTGGTGTATTGCACAGAGGGGAGGACGGTAGACTGATGAGTAGTGGTGTGTTGCACAGAGGGGAGGACGGTAGACTGATGAGTAGTGGTGTATTGCACAGAGGGGAGGATGGGAGACTGATGAGTAGTGGTGTATTGCACGTAGGGGAGGACGGGAGACTGATGAGTAGTGGTGTATTGCACGTAGGGGAGGACGGTAGACAGATGAGTAGTGATGTATTGCACAGAGGGGAGGACGGCAGACTGATTAGTAGTGGTGTATTGCACAGAGGGGAGTACGGTAGACTGATGAGTAGTGGTGTATTGCACAGAGGGGAGGACGGTAGACTGATGAGTAGTGGTGTATTGCACAGAGGGGAGGACGGTAGACTGATGAGTAGTGGTGTATTGCACAGAGGGGAGGACGGTAGACTGATGAGTAGTGGTGTATTGCACAGAGGGGAGGACGGTAGACTGATGAGTAGTGGTGTATTGCACAGAGGGGAGGACGGTAGACTGATGAGTAGTGGTGTGTTGCACAGAGGGGAGGGCGGTAGACTGATGAGTAGTGGTGTATTGCACAGAGGGTAGGACGGTAGACTGATGAGTAGAGGAGTGTTGCACAGAGGGGAGGACGGTAGACTGATGAGTAGTGGAGTGTTGCACGTAAGGGAGGACGGTAGACTGATGAGTAGTGGTGTATTGCACAGAGGGGAGGAAGGTAGACTGATGAGTAGTGGAGTGTTGCACGTAGGGGAGGACGGTAGACTGATGAGTAGTGGTGTGTTGCACAGAGGGGAGGACGGTAGACTGATGAGTAGTGGTGTATTGCACAGAGGGGAGGACGGTAGACTGATGAGTAGTGGTGTATTGCACAGAGGGGAGGACGGTAGACTGATGAGTAGTGGTGTATTGCACAGAGGGGAGGACGGTAGACTGATGAGTAGTGGTGTATTGCACAGAGGGGAGGACGGCAGACTGATGAGTAGTGGTGTATAGCACAGAGGGGAGGACGGTAGACTGATGAGTAGTGGTGTATTGCACAGAGGGGAGGACGGTAGACTGATGAGTAGTGGTGTATTGCACGTAGGGGAGGATGGGAGACTGATGAGTAGTGGTGTATTGCACAGAGGGGAGGACGGTAGACTGATGAGTAGTGGTTTATTGCACAGAGGAGAGGACGGTAGACTGATGAGTTGTGGTGTATTGCACAGAGGGGAGGACGGTAGACTGATGAGTAGTGGTGTATTGCACGTAGGAGAGGACGGTACACTGATGAGTAGTGGTTTATTGCACAGAGGGGAGGATGGGAGACTGATGAGTAGTGGTGTGTTGCACAGAGGGGAGGACGGTAGACTGATGAGTAGTGGTGTATTGCACAGAGGGGAGGACGGTAGACTGATGAGTAGTGGTGTGTTGCACAGAGGGGAGGACGGTAGACTGATGAGTAGTGGTGTGTTGCACAGAGGGGAGGACGGTAGACTGATGAGTAGTGGTGTATTGCAGAGAGGGGAGGACGGTAGACTGATGAGTAGTGGTGTATTGCACAGAGGGGAGGACGGTAGATTGATGACTAGTGGTGTATTGCACAGAGGGGAGGACGGTAGACTGATGAGTAGTGGTGTGTTGCACAGAGGGGAGGACGGTAGACTGATGAGTAGTGGTGTATTGCACAGAAGGGAGGACGGTAGACTGATGAGTAGTGGTGTATTGCACAGAGGGGAGGACGGTAGACTGATGAGTAGTGGTGTATTGCACAGAGGGGAGGACGGTAGACTGATGAGTAGTGGTGTATTGCACAGAGGGGAGGACGGTAGACTGATGAGTAGTGGTGTATTGCACAGAGGGCAGGAAGGTAGACTGATGAGTAGTGGTGTATTGCACGTAGGGGAGGACGGTAGAATGTTGAGTAGTGGTGTATTGCACAGAGGGGAGGATGGGAGACTGATGAGTAGTGGTGTGTTGCACAGAGGGGAGGGCGGTAGACTGATGAGTAGTGGTGTATTGCACAGAGGGGAGGATGGGAGACTGATGAGTATTGGTGTGTTGCACAGAGGGGAGGACGGTAGACTGATGAGTACTGGTGTATTGCACGTAGGGGAGGACGGTAGACTGATGAGTAGTGGTGTATTGCACAGAGGGGAGGACGGTAGACTGATGAGTAGTGGTGTATTGCACAGAGGGGAGGACGGTAGACTGATGAGTACAGGTGTATTGCACGTAGGGGAGGACGGAAGACTGATGAATAGTGGAGTATTGCACAGAGGGGAGGACGGTAGACTGATGTGTAGTGGAGTATTGCACGTAGGGGAGGACGGTAGACTGATGAGTGGTGGTGTATTGCACAGAGGGGAGGACGGTAGACTGATGAGTAGTGGTGTATTGCACAGAGGGGAGGACGGTAGACTGATGAGTAGTGGTGTATTGCACAGAGGGGAGGACGGTAGACTGATGAGTAGTGGTGTGTTGCACAGAGGGGAGGACGGTAGACTGATGAGTAGTGGTGTATTGCACAGAGGGGAGGATGGGAGACTGATGAGTAGTGGTGTATTGCACGTAGGGGAGGATGGGAGACTGATGAGTAGTGGTGTATTGCACGTAGGGGAGGACGGTAGACTGATGAGTAGTGGTGTATTGCACGTAGGGGAGGACGGTAGAATGTTGAGTAGTGGTGTATTGCACAGAGGGGAGGATGGGAGACTGATGAGTAGTGGTGTGTTGCACAGAGGGGAGGGCGGTAGACTGATGAGTAGTGGTGTATTGCACAGAGGGGAGGATGGGAGACTGATGAGTATTGGTGTGTTGCACAGAGGGGAGGACGGTAGACTGATGAGTACTGGTGTATTGCACGTAGGGGAGGACGGTAGACTGATGAGTAGTGGTGTATTGCACAGAGGGGAGGACGGTAGACTGATGAGTAGTGGTGTATTGCACAGAGGGGAGGACGGTAGACTGATGAGTACAGGTGTATTGCACGTAGGGGAGGACGGAAGACTGATGAATAGTGGAGTATTGCACAGAGGGGAGGACGGTAGACTGATGTGTAGTGGAGTATTGCACGTAGGGGAGGACGGTAGACTGATGAGTGGTGGTGTATTGCACAGAGGGGAGGACGGTAGACTGATGAGTAGTGGTGTATTGCACAGAGGGGAGGACGGTAGACTGATGAGTAGTGGTGTATTGCACAGAGGGGAGGACGGTAGACTGATGAGTAGTGGTGTGTTGCACAGAGGGGAGGACGGTAGACTGATGAGTAGTGGTGTATTGCACAGAGGGGAGGATGGGAGACTGATGAGTAGTGGTGTATTGCACGTAGGGGAGGATGGGAGACTGATGAGTAGTGGTGTATTGCACGTAGGGGAGGACGGTAGACTGATGAGTAGTGGTGTATTGCACGTAGGGGAGGACGGTAGACAGATGAGTAGTGGTGTATTGCACAGAGGGGAGGACGGCAGACTGATTAGTAGTGGTGTATTGCACAGAGGGGAGTACGGTAGACTGATGAGTAGTGGTGTATTGCACAGAGGGGAGGACGGTAGACTGATGAGTAGTGGTGTATTGCACAGAGGGGAGGACGGTAGACTGATGAGTAGTGGTGTATTGCACAGAGGGGAGGACGGTAGACTGATGAGTAGTGGTGCATTGCACAGAGGGGAGGACGGTAGACTGATGAGTAGTGGTGTATTGCACAGAGGGGAGGACGGTAGACTGATGAGTAGTGGTGTATTGCACAGAGGGGAGAACGGTAGACTGATGAGTAGTGGTGTAGTGCACAGAGGGGAGGACGGTAGACTGATGAGTAGTGGTGTATTGCACAGAGGGGAGGACGGGAGACTGATGAGTAGTTGTGTATTGCACAGAGGGGAGGGCGGTAGACTGATGAGTAGTGGTGTATTGCACAGAGGGGAGGGCGGTAGACTGATGAGTAGTGGTGTATTGCACAGAGGGGAGGACGGTAGACTGATGAGTAGTGGTGTTTTGCACAGAGGGGAGGACGGTTGACTGATGAGTAGTGGTGTATTGCACGTAGGGGAGGGCGGTAGACTGATGAGTAGTGGTGTTTTGCACAGAGGGGAGGGCGGTAGACGGATGAGTAGTGGTGTGTTGCACAGAGGGGAGGGCGGTAGACTGATGAGTAGTGGTGTATTGCACAGAGGGGAGGACGGTAGACTGATGAGTAGTGGTGTGTTGCACGTAGGGGAGGACGGTAGACTGATCAGTAGTGGTGTGTTGCACGTAGGGGAGGACGGTAGACTGATGAGTAGTGGTGTATTGCACAGAGGGGAGGACGGTAGACTGATGAGTAGCGGTGTATTGCACAGAGGGGAGGACGGTAGACTGATGAGTAGTGGTGTATTGCACAGAGTGGAGGACGGTAGACTGATGAGTAGTGGTGTATTGCACAGAGGGGAGAGCGGTAGACTGATGAGTAGTGGTGTATTGCACAGAGGGGAGGGCGGTAGACTGATGAGTAGTGGTGTATTGGACAGAGGGGAGGGCGGTAGACTGATCAGTTGTGGTGTTTTGCACAGCGGGGAGGACGTTAGACTGATGAGTAGTGGTGTATTGCACGTAGGGGAGGACGGTAGACTGATGAGTAGTGGTGTATTGCACAGAGGGGATGATGGTAGACTGATGAGTAGTGGTGTATTGCACGTAGGGGAGGACGGTAGACAGATGAGTAGTGGTGTATTGCACGTAGGGGAGGACGGTAGACTGATGAGTAGTGGTGTATTGCACAGAGGGGAGGACGGTAGACTGATGAGTAGTGGTGTATTGCACAGAGGGGAGGACGGTAGACTGATGAGTAGTGGTGTATTGCACAGAGGGGAGGACGGTAGACTGATGAGTAGTGGTGTATTGCACAGAGGGGAGGACGGTAGACTGATGAGTAGTGGTGTATTGCACAGAGCGGAGGACGGTAGACTGATGAGTAGTGGTGTATTGCACGTAGGGGAGGACGGTAGACTGATGAGTAGTGGTGTATTGCACAGAGTGGAGGACGGTAGACTGATGAGTAGTGGTGTATTGCACAGAGGGGAGGACGGTAGACTGATGAGTAGTGGTGTGTTGCACAGAGGGGAGGACGGTAGACTGATGAGTAGTGGTGTATTGCACAGAGGGGAGGATGGGAGACTGATGAGTAGTGGTGTGTTTCACAGAGGGGAGGGCGGTAGACTGATGAGTAGCGGTGTATTGCACGGAGGGGAGGATGGGAGACTGATGAGTATTGGTGTGTTGCACAGAGGGAAGGACGGTAGACTGATGAGTACTGGTGTATTGCACGTAGGGGAGGACGGTAGACTGATGAGTAGTGGTGTATTGCACAGAGGGGAGGACGGTAGACTGATGAGTAATGGTGTATTGCACAGAGGGGAGGACGGTAGACTGATGAGTAGTGGTGTATTGCACAGAGGGGAGGACGGTAGACTGATGAGTACAGGTGTATTGCACGTAGGGGAGGACGGAAGACTGATGAGTAGTGGAGTATTGCACAGAGGGGAGGACGGTAGACTGATGTGTAAGTGGAGTATTGCACGTAGGGGAGGACGGTAGACTGATGAGTGGTGGTGTATTGCACAGAGGGGAGGACGGTAGACTGATGAGTAGTGGTGTATTGCACAGAGGGGAGGACGGTAGACTGATGAGTAGTGGTGTATTGCACAGAGGGGAGGACGGTAGACTGATGAGTAGTGGTGTGTTGCACAGAGGGGAGGACGGTAGACTGATGAGTAGTGGTGTATTGCACAGAGGGGAGGATGGGAGACTGATGAGTAGTGGTGTATTGCACGTAGGGGAGGACGGGAGACTGATGAGTAGTGGTGTATTGCACGTAGGGGAGGACGGTAGACATATGAGTAGTGGTGTATTGCACAGAGGGGAGGACGGCAGACGGATTAGTAGTGGTGTATTGCACAGAGGGGAGTACGGTAGACTGCTGAGTAGTGGTGTATTGCACAGAGGGGAGGACGGTAGACTGATGAGTAGTGGTGTATTGCACAGAGGGGAGGACGGTAGACTGATGAGTAGTGGTGTATTGCACAGAGGGGAGGACGGTAGACTGATGAGTAGTGGTGTATTGCACAGAGGGGAGGACGGTAGACTGATGAGTAGTGGTGTATTGCACAGAGGGGAGGACGGTAGACTGATGAGTAGTGGTGTGTTGCACAGAGGGGAGGACGGTAGACTGATGAGTAGTGGTGTATTGCACAGAGGGGAGAACGGTAGACTGATGAGTAGTGGTGTAGTGCACAGAGGGGAGGACGGTAGACTGATGAGTAGTGGTGTATTGCACAGAGGGGAGGACGGGAGACTGATGAGTAGTTGTGTATTGCACAGAGGGGAGGGCGGTAGACTGATGAGTAGTGGTGTATTGCACAGAGGGGAGGGCGGTAGACTGATGAGTAGTGGTGTACTGCACAGAGGGGATGACGGTAGACTGATGAGTAATGGTGTACTGCACAGAGGGGAGGACGGTTGACTGATGAGTAGTGGTGTATTGCATGTAGGGGAGGGCGGTAGACTGATGAGTAGTGGTGTTTTGCACAGAGGGGAGGGCGGTAGACTGATGAGTAGTGGTGTGTTGCACAGAGGGGAGGGCGGTAGACTGATGAGTTGTGGTGTATTGCACAGAGGGGAGGACGGTAGACTGATGAGTAGTGGTGTGTTTGCACGTAGGGGAGGACGGTAGACTGATCAGTAGTGGTGTGTTGCACGTAGGGGAGGACGGTAGACTGATGAGTAGTGGTGTATTGCACAGAGGGGAGGACGGTAGACTGATGAGTAGCGGTGTATTGCACAGAGGGGAGGACGGTAGACTGATGAGTAGTGGTGTATTGCACAGAGTGGAGGACGGTAGACTGATGAGTAGTGGTGTATTGCACAGAGGGGAGGGCGGTAGACTGATGAGTAGTGGTGTATTGCACAGAGGGGAGGGCGGTAGACTGATGAGTAGTGGTGTATTGGACAGAGGGGAGGGCGGTAGACTGATGAGTAGTGGTGTATTGCACAGAGGGGAGGACGGTAGACTGATGAGTAGTGGTGTATTGCACAGAGGGGAGGACGGTAGACTGATGAGTAGTGGTGTATAGCACAGAGGGGAGGACGGTAGACTGATGAGTAGTGGTGTATAGCACAGAGGGGAGGACGGTAGACTGATGAGTAGTGGTGTATTGCACAGAGGGGAGGACGGTAGACTGATGAGTAGTGGTGTATTGCACAGAGGGGAGGATGGGAGACTGATGAGTAGTGGTGTATTGCACAGAGGGGAGGACGGTAGACTGATGAGTAGTGGTTTATTGCACAGAGGAGAGGACGGTAGACTGATGAGTAGTGGTGTATTGCACAGAGGGGAGGACGGTAGACTGATGAGTAGAGGAGTGTTGCACAGAGGGGAGGACGGTAGACTGATGAGTAGTGGAGTGTTGCACGTAGGGGAGGACGGTAGACTGATGAGTAGTGGTGTATTGCACAGAGGGGAGGAAGGTAGACTGATGAGTAGTGGAGTGTTGCACGTAGGGGAGGACGGTAGACTGATGAGTAGTGGTGTGTTGCACAGAGGGGAGGACAGTAGACTGATGAGTAGTGGTGTATTGCACAGAGGGGAGGACGGTAGACTGATGAGTAGTGGTGTATAGCACAGAGGGGAAGACGGTAGACTGATGAGTAGTGGTGTATTGCACAGAGGGGAGGACGGTAGACTGATGAGTAGTGGTGTATTGCACAGAGGGGAGGATGGGAGACTGATGAGTAGTGGTGTATTGCACAGAGGGGAGGACGGTAGACTGATGAGTAGTGGTTTATTGCACAGAGGAGAGGACGGTAGACTGATGAGTAGTGGTGTGTTGCACAGAGGGGAGGACGGTAGTCTGATGAGTAGTGGTGTATTGCACAGAGGGGAGGACGGTAGACTGATGAGTAGTGGTGTATAACACAGAGGGGAGGACGGTAGACTGATGAGTAGTGGTGTATTGCACAGAGGGGAGGACGGTAGACTGATGAGTAGTGGTGTATTGCACAGAGGGGAGGATGGGAGACTGATGAGTAGTGGTGTATTGCACAGAGGGGAGGACGGTAGACTGATGAGTAGTGGTTTATTGCACAGAGGAGAGGACGGTAGACTGATGAGTAGTGGTGTATTGCACAGAGGGGAGGATGGTAGACTGATGAGTAGTGGTGTATTGCACGTAGGGGAGGACGGTACACTGATGAGTAGTGGTGTATTGCACAGAGGGGAGGATGGGAGACTGATGAGTAGCGGTGTGTTGCACAGAGGGGAGGACGGTAGACTGATGAGTAGTGGTGTATTGCACAGAGGGGAGGACGGTAGACTGATGAGTAGTGGTGTGTTGCACAGAGGGGAGGACGGTAGACTGATGAGTAGTGGTGTGTTGCACAGAGGGGAGGACGGTAGACTGATGAGTAGTGGTGTATTGCAGAGAGGGGAGGACGGTAGACTGATGAGTAGTGGTGTATTGCACAGAGGGGAGGACGGTAGACTGATGAGTAGTGGAGTGTTGCACAGAGGGGAGGGCGGGAGACTGATGAGTAGTGGTGTATTGCACAGAGGGGAGGACGGTAGATTGATGACTAGTGGTGTGTTGCACAGAGGGGAGGACGGTAGACTGATGAGTAGTGGTGTATTGCACAGAGGGTAGGGCGGTAGACTGATGAGTAGTGGTGTGTTGCACAGAGGGGAGGACGGTAGACTGATGAGTAGTTGTGTATTGCACAGAGGGGAGGACGGTAGACTGATGAGTAGTGGTGTGTTGCACAGAGGGGAGGACGGTAGACTGATGAGCAGTGGTGAATTGCACAGAGGGGAGGACGGTAGACTGATGAGTAGTGGTGTATTGCACAGAGGGGAGGACGGTAGATTGATGACTAGTGGTGTATTGCACAGAGGGGAGGACGGTAGACTGATGAGTAGTGGTGTGTTGCACAGAGGGGAGGACGGTAGACTGATGAGTAGTGGTGTATTGCACAGAAGGGAGGACGGTAGACTGATGAGTAGTGGTGTATTGCACAGAGGGGAGGACGGTAGACTGATGAGTAGTGGTGTATTGCACAGAGGATAGGACGGTAGACTGATGAGTAGTGGTGTATTGCACAGAGGGGAGGACGGTATACTGATGAGTAGTGGTGTATTGCACAGAGGGGAGGACGGTAGACTGATGAGTAGTGGTGTATTGCACAGAGGGGAGGGTGGTAGACTGATGAGTAGTGGTGTATTGCAGAGAGGGGAGGACGGTAGACTGATGAGTAGTGGTGTGTTGCACAGAGGGGAGGACGGTAGACTGATGAGTAGTGGTGTATTGCACAGAGGGGAGGACGGTAGACTGATGAGTAGTGGTGTATTGCACAGAGGGGAGGACGGTAGACTGATGAGTAGTGGTGTATTGCACAGAGGGGAGGATGGGAGACTGATGAGTAGTGGTGTATTGCACGTAGGGGAGGATGGTAGACTGATGAGTAGTGGTGTATTGCACGTCGGGGAGGACGGTAGACAGATGAGTAGTGGTGTATTGCACAGAGGGGAGGGTGGTAGACTGATGAGTAGTGGTGTATTGCACAGAGGGGAGGACGGTAGACTGATGAGTAGTGGTGTGCTGCACAGAGGGGAGGACGGTAGACTGATGAGTAGTGGTGTATTGCACAGAGGGGAGGACGGTAGACTGATGAGTAGTGGTGTATTGCACGTAGGGGAGGACGGTAGACTGATGAGTAGTGGTGTATTGCACAGAGGGGACAACGGTAGACTGATGAGTAGTGGTGTATTGCACAGAGGGGAGGATGGGAGACTGATGAGTAGTGGTGTATTGCACAGAGGGGAGGACGGTATACTGATGAGTAGTGGTGTATTGCACAGAGGGGAGGACGGTAGACTGATGAGTAGTGGTGTGTTGCACAGAGGGGAGGACGGTAGACTGATGAGTAGTGGTGTATTGCACAGAGGGGAGGACGGTAGACTGATGAGTAGTGGTGTATTGCACAGAGGGGAGGACGGTAGACTGATGAGTAGTGGTGTATTGCACAGAGGGGAGGACGGTAGACTGATGAGTAGTGGTGTATTGCACAGAGGGGAGGACGGTAGACTGATGAGTAGTGGTGTATTGCACAGAGGGGAGGACGGTAGACTGATGAGTAGTGGTGTATTGCACGTAGGGGAGGACGGTAGACTGATGAGTAGTGGTGTGTTGCACAGAGGGGAGGACGGTAGACTGATGAGTAGTGGTGTATTGCACAGAGGGGAGGACGGTAGACTGATGAGTAGTGGTGTATTGCACAGAGGGGAGGACGGTAGACTGATGAGTAGTGGTGTATTGCACAGAGGGGAGGACGGTAGACTGATGAGTAGTGGTGTATTGCACAGAGGGGAGGACGGTAGACTGATGAGTAGTGGTGTATTACACAGAGGGGAGGGCGGTAGACTGATGAGTAGTGGTGTGTTGCACAGAGGGGAGGACGGTAGACTGATGAGTAGTGGTGTATTGCACAGAGGGGAGGATGGTAGACTGATGAGTAGTGGTGTATTGCACAGAGGGAAGGACGGTAGACTGATGAGTAGTGGTGTATTGCACAGAGGGGAGGATGGGAGACTGATGAGTAGTGGTGTATTCCACAGAGGGGAGGACGGTTGACTGATGAGTAGTGGTGTATTCCACAGAGGGGAGGACGGTAGACTGATGAGTAGTGGTGTGTTGCACAGAGGGGAGGACGGTAGACTGATGAGTGGTGGTGTATTGCACAGAGGGGAGGGCGGTAGACTGATGAGTAGTGGTGTATTGCACAGAGGGGAGGACGGTAGACTGATGAGTAGTGGTGTATTGCACAGAGGGGAGGACGGTAGACTGATGAGTAGTGGTGTATTGCACAGAGGGGAGGACGGTAGACTGATGAGTAGTGGTGTATTGCACAGAGGGGAGGACGGTAGACTGATGAGTAGTGGTGTATTGCACAGAGGGGAGGACGGTAGACTGATGAGTAGTGGTGTGTTGCACAGAGGGGAGGAAGGTAGACTGTGAGTAGTGGTGTATTGCACAGAGGGGAGGACGGTAGACTGATGAGTAGTGGTGTATTGCACGGAGGGTTGGATGGGAGACTGATGAGTAGTGGTGTATTGCGCAGAGGGGAGGACGGTAGACTGATCAGTAGTGGTGTATTGCACAGAGGGGAGGACGGAAGACTGATGAATAGTGGTGTATTGCACAGAGGGGAGGACGGTAGACTGATGAGTAGTGGTGTATTGCACAGAGGGGAGGACGGTAGACTGATGAGTAGTGGTGTTTTGCACAGAGGGGAGGGCGGTAGACTGATGAGTAGTGGTGTATTGCACGTAGGGGAGGACGGTAGACTGATGAGTAGTGGTGTATTGCACGTAGGGGAGGACAGTAGACTGATGAGTAGTGGTGTATTGCACAGAGGGGAGGACGGTAGACTGATGAGTAGTGGTGTATTGCACAGAGGGAAGGACGGTAGACTGATGATTAGTGGTGTGTTGCACAGAGGGGGAGGGCAGTAGACTGATGAGTAGTGGTGTATTGCACAGAGGGGAGGACGGTAGACTGATGAGTAGTGGTGTATTGCACAGAGGGGAGGACGGTAGACTGATGAGTAGTGGTGTATTGCAGAGAGGGGAGGGCGGTAGACTGATGAGTAGTGGTGTATTGCACAGAGGGGAGGACGGTAGTCTGATGAGTAGTGGTGTATTGCACAGAGGGGAGGACGGTAGACTGATGAGTAGTGGTGTATTGCACAGAGGGGAGGACGGTAGACTGATGAGTAGTGGTGTATTGCACAGATGGGAGGACGGTAGACTGATGAGTAGTGGTGTATTGCACAGAGGGCAGGACGGTAGACTGATGAGTAGAGGTGTATTGCACAGAGGGGAGGACGGTAGACTGATGAGTAGTGGTGTGTTGCACAGAGGGGAGGACGGTAGACTGATGAGTAGTGGTGTATTGCACAGAGGGGAGGACGGTAGACTGATGAGTAGTGGTGTATTGCACAGAGGGGAGGACGGTAGACTGATGAGTAGTGGTGTATTGCACGTAGGGGAGGACGGTAGACTGATGAGTAGTGGTGTGTTGCACAGAGGGGAGGACGGTAGACTGATGAGTAGTGGTGTGTTGCACAGAGGGGAGGACGGTAGACTGATGAGTAGTGGTGTATTGCACAGAGGGGAGGACGGTAGACTGATGAGTAGTGGTGTATTGCACGTAGAGGAGGACGGTAGACTGATGAGTAGTGGTGTATTGCACGTAGGGGAGGACGGTAGACTGATGAGTAGTGGTGTGTTGCACAGAGGGGAGGACGGTAGACTGATGAGTAGTGGTGTATTGCACAGAGGGGAGGACGGTAGACTGATGAGTAGTGGTGTATTGCACAGAGGGGAGGACGGTAGACTGATGAGTAGTGGAGTGTTGCACGTAGGGGAGGACGGTAGACTGATGAGTAGTGGTGTATTGCACAGAGGGGAGGACGGTAGACTGATGAGTAGTGGTGTATTGCACAGAGGGGAGGACGGTAGACTGATGAGTAGTGGTGTATTGCACAGAGGGGAGGGACGGTAGACTGATGAGTAGTGGTGTATTGCACAGAGCGGAGGACGGTAGACTGATGAGTAGTGGTGTATTGCACGTAGGGGAGGACGGTAGACTGATGAGTAGTGGTGTGTTGCACAGAGGGGAGGACGGTAGACTGATGAGTAGTGGTGTATTGCACAGAGGGGAGGACGGTAGACTGATGAGTAGTGGTGTATTGCACAGAGGGGAGGACGATAGACTGATGAGTAGTGGTGTATTGCACAGAGGGGAGGACGGTAGACTGATGAGTAGTGGTGTGTTGCACGTAGGGGAGGACGGTAGACTGATGAGTAGTGGTGTGTTGCACAGAGGGGAGGACGGTAGACTGATGAGTAGTGGTGTATTGCACAGAGGGGAGGACGGTAGACTGATGAGTAGTGGTGTATTGCACAGAGGGGAGGACGGTAGACTGATGAGTAGTGGTGTATTGCACAGAAGGGAGGACGGTAGACTGATGAGTAGTGGTGTGTTGCACAGAGGGGAGGACGGTAGACTGATGAGTAGTGGTGTATTGCACAGAGGGGAGGACGGGAGACTGATGAGTAGTGGTGTATTGCACAGAGGGGAGGACGGTAGACTGATGAGTTGTGGTGTGTTGCACAGAGGGGAGTACGGTAGACTGATGAGTAGTGGTGTATTGCACAGAGGGGAGGACGGTAGACTGATGAGCAGTGGTGTATTGCACAGAGGGGAGGACGGTAGACTGATGAGTAGTGGTGTATTGCACAGAGGGGAGGACGGTAGACTGATGAGTAGTGGTGTATTGCACAGAGGGGAGGACGGTAGACTGATGAGTAGTGGTGTGTTGCACAGAGGGGAGGATGGTAGACTGATGAGTAGTGGTGTGTTGCACAGAGGGGAGGGTGGTAGATTGTTGAGTAGTGGTTTATTGCACAGAGGAGAGGGCGGTAGACTGATGAGTAGTGGTGTATTCAACAGAGGGGAGGGCGGTAGACTGATGAGTAGTGGTGTATTGCACGTAGGGGAGGACGGTAGACTGATGAGTAGAGGAGTGTTGCACAGAGGGGAGGACGGTAGACTGATGAGTAGTGGTGTATTGCACGTAGGGGAGGACGGTAGACTGATGAGTAGTGGTGTGTTGCACAGAGGGGAGGACGGTAGACTGATGAGTAGTGGAGTGTTGCACGTAGGGGAGGACGGTAGACTGATGAGTAGTGGTGTATTGCACAGAGGGGAGGAAGGTAGACTGATGAGTAGTGGAGTGTTGCACGTAGGGGAGGACGGTAGACTGATGAGTAGTGGTGTATAGCACAGAGGGGAGGACGGTAGACTGATGAGTAGTGGTGTATTGCACAGAGGGGAGGACGGTAGACTGATGAGTAGTGGTGTATTGCACGTAGGGGAGGACGGTACACTGATGAGTAGTGGTGTATTGCACAGAGGGGAGGATGGGAGACTGATGAGTAGTGGTGTATTGCACAGAGGGGAGGACGGTAGACTGATGAGTAGTGGTGTATTGCACCGAGGAGAGGACGGTAGACTGATGAGTAGTGGTGTATTGCACAGAGGGGAGGATGGGATACTGATGAGTAGTGGTGTATTGCACAGAGGGCAGGACGGTAGACTGATGAGTAGTGGTGTATTACACAGAGGGGAGGGCGGTAGACTGATGAGTAGTGGTGTATTGCACAGAGGGGAGGACGGTAGACTGATGAGTAGTGGTGTTTTGCACAGAGGGAAGGACGGTAGACTGATGAGTAGTTGTGTATTGCACAGAGGGGAGGACGGTAGACTGATGAGTAGTGGTGTTTTGCACGTAGGGGAGGACGGTAGACTGTTGAGTAGTGGTGTATTGCACAGAGGGGAGGACGGTAGACTGATGAGTAGTGGTGTATTGCACAGAGGGGAGGACGGTAGACTGATGAGTAGTGGTGTATTGCACAGAGGGGAGGACGGTAGACTGATGAGTAGTGGTGTATTGCACGTAGGGGAGGACGGTAGACTGATGAGTAGTGGTGTATTGCACAGAGGGGAGGACGGTAGACTGATGAGTAGTGGTGTGTTGCACGTAGGGGAGGACGGTAGACTGATGAGTAGTGGTGTGTTGCACAGAGGGGGAGGACGGTAGACTGATGAGTAGTGGTGTGTTGCACAGAGGGGAGGACGGGAGACTGATGAGTAGTGGTGTGTTGCACAGAGGGGAGGACGGTAGACTGATGAGTACTGGTGTGTTGCACAGAGGGGAGGACGGTAGACTGATGAGTAGTGGTGTATTGCACAGAGGAGAGGACGGTAGACTGATGAGTACTGGTGTGTTGCACAGAGGGGGAGGACGGTAGACTGATGAGTAGTGGTGTATTGCACAGAGGGGAGGATGGGAGACTGATGAGTAGTGGTGTATTGCACAGAGGGGAGGATGGTAGACTGATGAGTAGTGGTGTGTTGCACAGAGGGGAGGACGGTAGACTGATGAGTAATGGTGTATTGCACGTAGGGGAGGACGGTAGACTGATGAGTAGTGGTGTATTGCACAGAGGGGAGGATGGGAGACTGATGAGTAGTGGTGTGTTGCACAGAGGGGAGGACGGTAGACTGATGAGTAGTGGTGTATTGCACAGAGGGGAGGATGGGAGACTGATGAGTAGTGGTGTATTGCACAGAGGGGGAGGACGGTAGACTGATGAGTAGTGGTGTATTGCACAGAGGGGAGGACGGTAGACTGATGAGTAGTGGTGTATTGCACAGAGGAGAGGACGGTAGACTGATGAGTAGTGGTGTATTGCACGTAGGGGAGGACGGTAGACTGATGAGTAGTGGTGTATTGCACAGAGGGGAGGATGGGAGACTGATGAGTAGTGGTGTATTGCACAGAGGGGAGGACGGTAGACTGATGAGAGTAGTGGTGTATTGCACAGAGGGGAGGACGGTAGACTGATGAGCAGTGGTGTATTGCACAGAGGGGAGGACGGTAGACTGATGAGCAGTGGTGTATTGCACAGAGGGGAGGACGGTAGACTGATGAGTAGTGGTGTATTGCACAGAGGGGAGGGCGGTAGACTGATGAGTAGTGGTGTATTGCACAGAGGGGAGGACGGTAGACTGATGAGTAGTGGTGTATTGCACAGAGGGGAGCACGGTAGACTGATGAGTACTGGTGTATTGCACAGAGGGGAGGACGGTAGACTGATGAGTAGTGGTGTATTG
This sequence comes from Mobula birostris, assembly GCF_030028105.1. Taxonomy (NCBI): domain Eukaryota; kingdom Metazoa; phylum Chordata; class Chondrichthyes; order Myliobatiformes; family Myliobatidae; genus Mobula; species Mobula birostris. The sequence goes on along the minus strand of NW_027276359.1, from coordinate 12,396 downwards.
CACAGAGGGGAGGACGGTAGACTGATGAGTAGTGGTGTATTGCACAGAGGGGAGGATGGGAGACTGATGAGTAGTGCTGTGTTGCACAGAGGGGAGGACGGTAGACTGATGAGTAGTGGTGTATTGCACAGAGGGGAGGATGGGAGACTGATGAGTAGTGGTGTATTGCACAGAGGGGAGGACGGTAGACTGATGAGTAGTGGTGTATTGCACAGAGGGGAGGATAGGAGACTGATGAGTAGTGGTGTATTGCACAGAGGGGAGGACGGTAGACTGATGAGTAGTGGTGTATTGCACAGAGGGGAGGACGGTAGACTGATGAGTAGCGGTGTGTTGCATAGAGGGGAGGACGGTAGACTGATGAGTAATGGTGTATTGTACAGAGGGGAGGACGGTAGACTGATGAGTAGTGGTGTATTGCACAGAGTGGAGGACGGTTGACTGATGAGTAGTGGTGTATTGCACAGAGGGGAGGACGGGAGACTGATGAGTAGTGGTGTATTGCACAGAGGGGAGGGTGGTAGACTGATGAGTAGTGGTGTATTGCACAGAGGGGAGGACGGTAGACTGATGAGTAGTGGTGTATTGCACAGAGGGGAGAGTGGTCGACTGATGAGTTGTGGTGTGTTTCACAGAGGGGAGGACGGTAGACTGATGAGTAGTGGTGTGTTGCACAGAGGGGAGGACGGTAGACTGATGAGTAGTGGTGTATTGCACAGAGGGGAGGACGGTAGACTGATGAGTAGTGGTGTATTGCACAGAAGGGAGGATGGGAGACTGATGAGTAGTGGTGTATTGCACAGAGGGGAGGACGGTAGACTGATGAGTAGTGGTGTATTGCACAGTGGGGAGGACGGTAGACTGATGAGTAGTGGTGTATTGCACAGAGGGGAGGATGGGAGACTGATGAGTAGTGGTGTATTGCACAGAGGGGAGGACGGCAGACTGATGAGTAGTGGTGTATTGCACAGAGGGGAGGACGGTAGACTGATGAGTAGTGGTGTATTGCACAGAGGGGAGGACGGTAGACTGATGAGTAGTGGTGTGTTGCACAGAGGGGAGGACGGTAGACTGATGAGTAGTGGTGTATTGCACGTAGGGGAGGACGGTAGACTGATAAGTAGTGGTGTGTTGCACAGAGGGGAGGACGGTAGACTGATGAGTAGTGGTGTATTGCACGTAGGGGAGGACGGTAGACTGATGAGTAGTGGTGTGTTGCACAGAGGGGAGGACGGTAGACTGATGAGTAGTGGTGTATTGCACAGAGGGGATGATGGGAGACTGATGAGTAGTGGTGTGTTGCACAGAGGGGAGGACGGTAGACTGATGAGTACTGGTGTATTGCACGTAGGGGAGGACGGTAGACTGATGAGTAGTGGTGTATTGCACAGAGGGGGAGGACAGTAGACTGATGAGTAGTGGTGTATTGCACAGAGGGGAGGACGGTAGACTGATGAGTAGTGGTGTATTGCACAGAGGGGAGGACGGTAGACTGATGAGTACAGGTGTATTGCACGTAGGGGAGGACGGAAGACTGATGAGTAGTGGAGTATTGCACAGTGGGGAGGACGGTAGACTGATGAGTAGTGGTGTATTGCACAGAGGGGAGGATGGGAGACTGATGAGTAGTGGTGTATTGCACGAAGGGGAGGACGGTAGACTGATGAGTAGTGGTGTATTGCACGTAGGGGAGGACGGTAGACAGATGAGTAGTGGTGTATTGCACAGAGGGGAGGGTGGTAGACTGATGAGTAGTGGTGTATTGCACAGAGGGGAGGACGGTAGACTGATGAGTAGTGGTGTGCTGCACAGAGGGGAGGACGGTAGACTGATGAGTAGTGGTGTATTGCACAGAGGGGAGGACGGTAGACTGATGAGTAGTGGTGTATTGCACGTAGGGGAGGACGGGAGACTGATGAGTATTGGTGTATTGCACAGAGGGGACAACGGTAGACGGATGAGTAGTGGTGTATTGCACAGAGGGGAGGATGGGAGACTGATGAGTAGTGGTGTATTGCACAGAGGGGAGGACGGTATACTGATGAGTAGTGGTGTATTGCAGAGAGGGGAGGACGGTAGACTGATGAGTAGTGGTGTGTTGCACAGAGGGGAGGACAGTAGACTGATGAGTAGTGGTGTATTGCACAGAGGGGAGGACGGTAGACTGATGAGTAGTGGTGTATTGCACAGAGGGGAGGACGGTAGACTGATGAGTAGTGGTGTATTGCACAGAGGGGAGGATGGGAGACTGATGAGTAGTGGTGTATTGCACGTAGGGGAGGATGGTAGACTGATGAGTAGTGGTGTATTGCACGTCGGGGAGGACGGTAGACAGATGAGTAGTGGTGTATTGCACAGAGGGGAGGGTGGTAGACTGATGAGTAGTGGTGTATTGCACAGAGGGGAGGACGGTAGACTGATGTGTAGTGGTGTGCTGCACAGAGGGGAGGACGGTAGACTGATGAGTAGTGGTGTATTGCACAGAGGGGAGGACGGTAGACTGATGAGTAGTGGTGTATTGCACGTAGGGGAGGACGGTAGACTGATGAGTAGTGGTGTATTGCACAGAGGGGACAACGGTAGACTGATGAGTAGTGGTGTATTGCACAGAGGGGAGGACGGTAGACTGATGAGTAGTGGTGTGTTGCACAGAGGGGAGGACGGTAGACTGATGAGTAGTGGTGTATTGCACAGAGGGGAGGGCGGTAGACTGATGAGTAGTGGTGTATTGCACAGAGGGGAGGACGGTAGACTGATGAGTAGTGGTGTATTGCACAGAGGGGAGGACGGTAGACTGATGAGTAGTGGTGTGTTGCGCAGAGGGGAGGACGGGAGACTGATGAGTAGTGGTGTATTGCACAGAGGGGTGGACGGTAGACTGATGAGTAGTGGTGTATTGCACAGAGGGGAGGACGGTAGACTGATGAGTAGTGGTGTGTTGCACAGAGGGGAGGGTGGTAGACTGATGAGTAGTGGTGTATTGCACAGAGGGGAGGGCGGTAGACTGATGACTAGTGGTGTATTGCACAGAGGGGAGGGCGGTAGACTGATGAGTAGTGGTGTATTGCACAGAGGGGAGGACGGTAGACTGATGAGTAGAGGAGTGTTGCACAGAGGGGAGGACGGTAGACTGATGAGTAGTGGAGTGTTGCACGTAGGGGAGGACGGTAGACTGATGAGTAGTGGTGTATTGCACAGAGGGGAGGAAGGTAGACTGATGAGTAGTGGAGTGTTGCACGTAGGGGAGGACGGTAGACTGATGAGAAGTGGTGTGTTGCACAGAGGGAAGGACGGTAGACTGATGAGTAGTGGTGTATTGCACAGAGGGGAGGACGGTAGACTGATGAGTAGTGGTGTATTGCACAGAGGGGAGGACGGTAGACTGATGAGTAGTGGTGTATTGCACAGAGGGGAGGACGGTAGACTGATGAGTAGTGGTGTATTGCACAGAGGGGAGGACGGTAGACTGATGAGTAGTGGTGTATAGCACAGAGGGGAGGACGGTAGACTGATGAGTAGTGGTGTATTGCACAGAGGGCAGGACGGTAGACTGATGAGTAGTGGTGTATTGCACAGAGGGGAGGATGGGAGACTGATGAGTAGTGGTGTATTGCACAGAGGGGAGGACGGTAGACTGATGAGTAGTGGTTTATTGCACAGAGGAGAGGACGGTAGACTGATGAGTTGTGGTGTATTGCACAGAGGGGAGGACGGTAGACTGATGAGTAGTGGTGTATTGCACGTAGGGGAGGACGGTACACTGATGAGTAGTGGTTTATTGCACAGAGGGGAGGATGGGAGACTGATGAGTAGTGGTGTGTTGCACAGAGGGGAGGACGGTAGACTGATGAGTAGTGGTGTATTGCACAGAGGGGAGGACGGTAGACTGATGAGTAGTGGTGTGTTGCACAGAGGGGAGGACGGTAGACTGATGAGTAGTGGTGTGTTGCACAGAGGGGAGGACGGTAGTATGTTGAGTAGTGGTGTATTGCACAGAGGGGAGGATGGGAGACTGATGAGTAGTGGTGTGTTGCACAGAGGGGAGGGCGGTAGACTGATGAGTAGTGGTGTATTGCACAGAGGGGAGGATGGGAGACTGATGAGTATTGGTGTGTTGCACAGAGGGGAGGACGGTAGACTGATGAGTACTGGTGTATTGCACGTAGGGGAGGACGGTAGACTGATGAGTAGTGGTGTATTGCACAGAGGGGAGGACGGTAGACTGATGAGTAGTGGTGTATTGCACAGAGGGGAGGACGGTAGACTGATGAGTACAGGTGTATTGCACGTAGGGGAGGACGGAAGACTGATGAGTAGTGGAGTATTGCACAGAGGGGAGGACGGTAGACTGATGTGTAGTGGAGTATTGCACGTAGGGGAGGACGGTAGACTGATGAGTGGTGGTGTATTGCACAGAGGGGAGGACGGTAGACTGATGAGTAGTGGTGTATTGCACAGAGGGGAGGACGGTAGACTGATGAGTAGTGGTGTATTGCACAGAGGGGAGGACGGTAGACTGATGAGTAGTGGTGTGTTGCACAGAGGGGAGGACGGTAGACTGATGAGTAGTGGTGTATTGCACAGAGGGGAGGATGGGAGACTGATGAGTAGTGGTGTATTGCACGAAGGGGAGGACGGTAGACTGATGAGTAGTGGTGTATTGCACGTAGGGGAGGACGGTAGACAGATGAGTAGTGGTGTATTGCACAGAGGGGAGGGTGGTAGACTGATGAGTAGTGGTGTATTGCACAGAGGGGAGGACGGTAGACTGATGAGTAGTGGTGTGCTGCACAGAGGGGAGGACGGTAGACTGATGAGTAGTGGTGTATTGCACAGAGGGGAGGACGGTAGACTGATGAGTAGTGGTGTATTGCACGTAGGGGAGGACGGGAGACTGATGAGTATTGGTGTATTGCACAGAGGGGACAACGGTAGACGGATGAGTAGTGGTGTATTGCACAGAGGGGAGGATGGGAGACTGATGAGTAGTGGTGTATTGCACAGAGGGGAGGACGGTATACTGATGAGTAGTGGTGTATTGCAGAGAGGGGAGGACGGTAGACTGATGAGTAGTGGTGTGTTGCACAGAGGGGAGGACGGTAGACTGATGAGTAGTGGTGTATTGCACAGAGGGGAGGACGGTAGACTGATGAGTAGTGGTGTATTGCACAGAGGGGAGGACGGTAGACTGATGAGTAGTGGTGTATTGCACAGAGGGGAGGATGGGAGACTGATGAGTAGTGGTGTATTGCACGTAGGGGAGGATGGTAGACTGATGAGTAGTGGTGTATTGCACGTCGGGGAGGACGGTAGACAGATGAGTAGTGGTGTATTGCACAGAGGGGAGGGTGGTAGACTGATGAGTAGTGGTGTATTGCACAGAGGGGAGGACGGTAGACTGATGTGTAGTGGTGTGCTGCACAGAGGGGAGGACGGTAGACTGATGAGTAGTGGTGTATTGCACAGAGGGGAGGACGGTAGACTGATGAGTAGTGGTGTATTGCACGTAGGGGAGGACGGTAGACTGATGAGTAGTGGTGTATTGCACAGAGGGGACAACGGTAGACTGATGAGTAGTGGTGTATTGCACAGAGGGGAGGACGGTAGACTGATGAGTAGTGGTGTGTTGCACAGAGGGGAGGACGGTAGACTGATGAGTAGTGGTGTATTGCACAGAGGGGAGGGCGGTAGACTGATGAGTAGTGGTGTATTGCACAGAGGGGAGGACGGTAGACTGATGAGTAGTGGTGTATTGCACAGAGGGGAGGACGGTAGACTGATGAGTAGTGGTGTGTTGCGCAGAGGGGAGGACGGGAGACTGATGAGTAGTGGTGTATTGCACAGAGGGGTGGACGGTAGACTGATGAGTAGTGGTGTATTGCACAGAGGGGAGGACGGTAGACTGATGAGTAGTGGTGTGTTGCACAGAGGGGAGGGTGGTAGACTGATGAGTAGTGGTGTATTGCACAGAGGGGAGGGCGGTAGACTGATGACTAGTGGTGTATTGCACAGAGGGGAGGGCGGTAGACTGATGAGTAGTGGTGTATTGCACAGAGGGGAGGACGGTAGACTGATGAGTAGAGGAGTGTTGCACAGAGGGGAGGACGGTAGACTGATGAGTAGTGGAGTGTTGCACGTAGGGGAGGACGGTAGACTGATGAGTAGTGGTGTATTGCACAGAGGGGAGGAAGGTAGACTGATGAGTAGTGGAGTGTTGCACGTAGGGGAGGACGGTAGACTGATGAGAAGTGGTGTGTTGCACAGAGGGAAGGACGGTAGACTGATGAGTAGTGGTGTATTGCACAGAGGGGAGGACGGTAGACTGATGAGTAGTGGTGTATTGCACAGAGGGGAGGACGGTAGACTGATGAGTAGTGGTGTATTGCACAGAGGGGAGGACGGTAGACTGATGAGTAGTGGTGTATTGCACAGAGGGGAGGACGGTAGACTGATGAGTAGTGGTGTATAGCACAGAGGGGAGGACGGTAGACTGATGAGTAGTGGTGTATTGCACAGAGGGCAGGACGGTAGACTGATGAGTAGTGGTGTATTGCACAGAGGGGAGGATGGGAGACTGATGAGTAGTGGTGTATTGCACAGAGGGGAGGACGGTAGACTGATGAGTAGTGGTTTATTGCACAGAGGAGAGGACGGTAGACTGATGAGTTGTGGTGTATTGCACAGAGGGGAGGACCGTAGACTGATGAGTAGTGGTGTATTGCACGTAGGGGAGGACGGTACACTGATGAGTAGTGGTTTATTGCACAGAGGGGAGGATGGGAGACTGATGAGTAGTGGTGTGTTGCACAGAGGGGAGGACGGTAGACTGATGAGTAGTGGTGTATTGCACAGAGGGGAGGACGGTAGACTGATGAGTAGTGGTGTGTTGCACAGAGGGGAGGACGGTAGACTGATGAGTAGTGGTGTGTTGCACAGAGGGGAGGACGGTAGTATGTTGAGTAGTGGTGTATTGCACAGAGGGGAGGATGGGAGACTGATGAGTAGTGGTGTGTTGCACAGAGGGGAGGGCGGTAGACTGATGAGTAGTGGTGTATTGCACTGAGGGGAGGATGGGAGACTGATGAGTATTGGTGTGTTGCACAGAGGGGAGGACGGTAGACTGATGAGTACTGGTGTATTGCACGTAGGGGAGGACGGTAGACTGATAAGTAGTGGTGTATTGCACAGAGGGGAGGACGGTAGACTGATGAGTAGTGGTGTATTGCACAGAGGGGAGGACGGTAGACTGATGAGTACAGGTGTATTGCACGTAGGGGAGGACGGAAGACTGATGAGTAGTGGAGTATTGCACAGAGGGGAGGACGGTAGACTGATGTGTAGTGGAGTATTGCACGTAGGGGAGGACGGTAGACTGATGAGTGGTGGTGTATTGCACAGAGGGGAGGACGGTAGACTGATGAGTAGTGGTGTATTGCACAGAGGGGAGGACGGTAGACTGATGAGTAGTGGTGTATTGCACAGAGGGGAGGACGGTAGACTGATGAGTAGTGGTGTGTTGCACAGAGGGGAGGACGGTAGACTGATGAGTAGTGGTGTATTGCACAGAGGGGAGGATGGGAGACTGATGAGTAGTGGTGTATTGCACGTAGGGGAGGACGGTAGACTGATGAGTAGTGGTGTATTGCACGTAGGGGAGGACGGTAGACAGATGAGTAGTGGTGTATTGCACAGAGGGGAGGACGGCAGACTGATTAGTAGTGGTGTATTGCACAGAGGGGAGTACGGTAGACTGATGAGTAGTGGTGTATTGCACAGAGGGGAGGACGGTAGACTGATGAGTAGTGGTGTATTGCACAGAGGGGAGGACGGTAGACTGATGAGTAGTGGTGTATTGCACAGAGGGGAGGACGGTAGACTGATGAGTAGTGGTGCATTGCACAGAGGGGAGGACGGTAGACTGATGAGTAGTGGTGTATTGCACAGATGGGAGGACGGTAGACTGATGAGTAGTGGTGTGTTGCACAGAGGGGAGGACGGTAGACTGATGAGTAGTGGTGTATTGCACAGAGGGGAGAACGGTAGACTGATGAGTAGTGGTGTAGTGCACAGAGGGGAGGACGGTAGACTGATGAGTAGTGGTGTATTGCACAGAGGGGAGGGCGGTAGACTGATGAGTAGTGGTGTATTGCACAGAGGGGAGGGCGGTAGACTGATGAGTAGTGGTGTATTGGACAGAGGGGAGGGCGGTAGACTGATGAGTTGTGGTGTTTTGCACAGCGGGGAGGACGGTAGACTGATGAGTAGTGGTGTATTGCACGTAGGGGAGGACGGTAGACTGATGAGTAGTGGTGTATTGCACAGAGGGGAGGATGGTAGACTGATGAGTAGTGGTGTATTGCACGTAGGGGAGGACGGTAGACAGATGAGTAGTGGTGTATTGCACGTAGGGGAGGACGGTAGACTGATGAGTAGTGGTGTATTGCACAGAGGGGAGGACGGTAGACTGATGAGTAGTGGTGTATTGCACAGAGGGGAGGACGGTAGACTGATGAGTAGTGGTGTATTGCACAGAGGGGAGGACGGTAGACTGATGAGTAGTGGTGTATTGCACAGAGGGGAGGACGGTAGACTGATGAGTAGTGGTGTATTGCACAGAGCGGAGGACGGTAGACTGATGAGTAGTGGTGTATTGCACGTAGGGGAGGACGGTAGACTGATGAGTAGTGGTGTATTGCACAGAGGGGAGGACGGTAGACTGATGAGTAGTGGTGTATTGCACAGAGTGGAGGACGGTAGACTGATGAGTAGTGGTGTATTGCACAGAGGGGAGGACGGTAGACTGATGAGTAGTGGTGTGTTGCACAGAGGGGAGGACGGTAGACTGATGAGTAGTGGTGTATTGCACAGAGGGGAGGATGGGAGACTGATGAGTAGTGGTGTGTTTCACAGAGGGGAGGATGGTAGACTGATGAGTAGCGGTGTATTGCACAGAGGGGAGGATGGGAGACTGATGAGTATTGGTGTGTTGCACAGAGGGGAGGACGGTAGACTGATGAGTACTGGTGTATTGCACATAGGGGAGGACGGTAGACTGATGAGTAGTGGTGTATTGCACAGAGGGGAGGACGGTAGACTGATGAGTAGTGGTGTATTGCACAGAGGGGAGGACGGTAGACTGATGAGTAGTGGTGTATTGCACAGAGGGGAGGACGGTAGACTGATGAGTACAGGTGTATTGCACGTAGGGGAGGACGGAAGACTGATGAGTAGTGGAGTATTGCACAGAGGGGAGGACGGTAGACTGATGTGTAGTGGAGTATTGCACGTAGGGGAGGACGGTAGACTGATGAGTGGTGATGTATTGCACAGAGGGGAGGATGGTAGACTGATGAGTAGTGGTGTATTGCACAGAGGGGAGGACGGTAGACTGATGAGTAGTGGTGTATTGCACAGAGGGGAGGACGGTAGACTGATGAGTAGTGGTGTGTATAGCACAGAGGGGAGGACGGTAGACTGATGAGTAGTGGTGTATTGCACAGAGGGGAGGACGGTAGACTGATGAGTAGTGGTGTATTGCACAGAGGGGAGGACGGTAGACTGATGAGTAGTGGTGTATTGCACAGAGGGGAGGACGGTAGACTGATGAGTAGTGGTTTATTGCACAGAGGAGAGGACGGTAGACTGATGAGTAGTGGTGTATTGCACAGAGGGGAGGACGGTAGACTGATGAGTAGTGGTGTATTGCACGTAGGGGAGGACGGTACACTGATGAGTAGTGGTGTATTGCACAGAGGGGAGGATGGGAGACTGATGAGTAGCGGTGTGTTGCACAGAGGGGAGGACGGTAGACTGATGAGTAGTGGTGTATTGCACAGAGGGGGAGGACGGTAGACTGATGAGTAGTGGTGTGTTGCACAGAGGGGAGGACGGTAGACTGATGAGTAGTGGTGTGTTGCACAGAGGGGAGGACGGTAGACTGATGAGTAGTGGTGTATTGCAGAGAGGGGAGGACGGTAGACTGATGAGTAGTGGTGTATTGCACAGAGGGGAGGACGGTAGACTGATGAGTAGTGGAGTGTTGCACAGAGGGGAGGGCGGGAGACTGATGAGTAGTGGTGTATTGCACAGAGGGGAGGACGGTAGATTGATGACTAGTGGTGTGTTGCACAGAGGGGAGGACGGTAGACTGATGAGTAGTGGTGTGTTGCACAGAGGGGAGGGACGGCAGACTGATGAGTAGTGGTGTATTGCACAGAGGGGAGGACGGTAGACTGATGAGTAGTGGTGTATTGCACAGAGGGGAGGACGGTAGACTGATGAGTAGTGGTCTATTGCACAGAGGGGAGGGCGGTAGACTGATGAGTAGTGGTGTATTGCACAGAGGGGAGGACGGTAGACTGATGAGTAGTGGTGTATTGCACAGAGGGGAGGACGGTAGACTGATGAGTAGTGGTGTGTTGCACAGAGGGGAGGACGGTAGACTGATGAGTAGTGGTGTATTGCACAGAGGGGAGGACGGTAGACTGATGAGTAGTGGTGTATTCCACAGAGGGGAGGACGGTAGACTGATGAGTAGTGGTGTATTGCACAGAGAGGAGGACGGTAGACTGATGAGTAGTGGTGTATTGCACAGAGGGGAGGACGGTAGAGTGATGAGTAGTGGTGTATTGCACAGAGGGGAGGACGGTAGACTGATGAGTAGTGGGTGTGTTGCACAGAGGGGAGGACGGTAGACTGATGAGTAGTGGTGTATTGCACAGAGGGGAGGGCGGTAGACTGATGAGTAGTGGTGTATTGCACAGAGGGGGAGGGCGGTAGACTGATGAGTAGTGGTGTATTGCACAGAGGGGAGGACGGTAGACTGATGAGTAGTGGTGTGTTGCACAGAGGGGAGGACGGTAGACTGATGAGTAGTGGTGTATTGCACAGAGGGGGTGGACGGTAGACTGATGAGTAGTGGTGTATTGCACAGAGGGGAGGACGGTAGACTGATGAGTAGTGGGTGTGTTGCACAGAGGGGAGGGTGGTAGACTGATGAGTAGTGGTGTATTGCACAGAGGGGAGGGCGGTAGACTGATGACTAGTGGTGTATTGCACAGAGGGGAGGGCGGTAGACTGATGAGTAGTGGTGTATTGCACAGAGGGGAGGACGGTAGACTGATGAGTAGAGGAGTGTTGCACAGAGGGGAGGACGGTAGACTGATGAGTAGTGGAGTGTTGCACGTAGGGGAGGACGGTAGACTGATGAGTAGTGATGTATTGCACAGAGGGGAGGAAGGTAGACTGATGAGTAGTGGAGTGTTGCACGTAGGGGAGGACGGTAGACTGATGAGTAGTGGTGTGTTGCACAGAGGGGAGGACGGTAGACTGATGAGTAGTGGTGTATTGCACAGAGGGGGAGAACGGTAGACTGATGAGTAGTGGTGTAGTGCACAGAGGGGAGGACGGTAGACTGATGAGTAGTGGTGTATTGCACAGAGGGGGAGGACGGGAGACTGATGAGTAGTTGTGTATTGCACAGAGGGGAGGGCGGTAGACTGATGAGTAGTGGTGTATTGCACAGAGAGGAGGACGGTAGACTGATGAGTAGTGGTGTATTGCACAGAGGGGAGGACGGTAGAGTGATGAGTAGTGGTGTATTGCACAGAGGGGAGGACGGTAGACTGATGAGTAGTGGTGTGTTGCACAGAGGGGGAGGACGGTAGACTGATGAGTAGTGGTGTATTGCACAGAGGGGAGGGCGGTAGACTGATGAGTAGTGGTGTATTGCACAGAGGGGAGGGCGGTAGACTGATGAGTAGTGGTGTATTGCACAGAGGGGAGGACGGTAGACTGATGAGTAGTGGTGTGTTGCACAGAGGGGAGGACGGTAGACTGATGAGTAGTGGTGTATTGCACAGAGGGGTGGACGGTAGACTGATGAGTAGTGGTGTATTGCACAGAGGGGAGGACGGTAGACTGATGAGTAGTGGTGTGTTGCACAGAGGGGGAGGGTGGTAGACTGATGAGTAGTGGTGTATTGCACAGAGGGGAGGGCGGTAGACTGATGACTAGTGGTGTATTGCACAGAGGGGAGGGCGGTAGACTGATGAGTAGTGGTGTATTGCACAGAGGGGAGGACGGTAGACTGATGAGTAGAGGAGTGTTGCACAGAGGGGAGGACGGTAGACTGATGAGTAGTGGAGTGTTGCACGTAGGGGAGGACGGTAGACTGATGAGTAGTGATGTATTGCACAGAGGGGAGGAAGGTAGACTGATGAGTAGTGGAGTGTTGCACGTAGGGAGGACGGTAGACTGATGAGTAGTGGTGTGTTGCACAGAGGGGAGGACGGTAGACTGATGAGTAGTGGGTGTATTGCACAGAGGGGAGGACGGTAGACTGATGAGTAGTGGTGTATTGCACAGAGGGGAGGACGGTAGACTGATGAGTAGTGG
>NW_027276358.1:0-40850 GCF_030028105.1 Mobula birostris | reverse complement strand
TGGGAAGTTAACTTAAAGTGTTTCCATTAGGTTTGCAGTAAGTGCGTTGGTGTAAAATTGAAATGTATACTATTTGTATTTTCTAAGCATTGTATGCACTGAGATAACAACTTTTTTGTGTTGATGTGTACAGCCATGAAACAACTTTCAAACTACTCATAATCATGTGGAACGTTAACCTAAGGTGTTTCCATTAGGTTTGCAGTCAGGACTTTTGAGTAGAATTGAAATGGAAACTGCTTTTATGTCAAAGCATTCTATTGACTGAGAAATCAACTTTTTTGTCTTTATGTGCACAGGTATGAAACAACTTTCAGACATCTCAGAATCATGTGGGAAGTTAATCTAAGTTGTTTCCATTAGGTTACCAGTAAGTGCTTTGGTGTAAATTTGAAATGTATACTATTTGTATTCTAAAAGCATTGCATGCACTGAGAAAACAACTTTTTTGTCTTGATGTGCACAGGTATGAAACAACTTTCAGACATCTCAGAATCATGTGGGAAGTTAATCTAAGTTGTTTCCATTAGGTTTGCAGTAAGTGCTTTGATGTAAAATTGAAATGTATCCTATTTGTATTGTCTAAGCATTGCATGCACTGAGATAACAACTTTTTTGTGTTGATGTGTACAGCCATGAAACAGCTTTCAAACTACTCATAATCATGTGGAAAGTTAACCTTACGTGTTTCCATTAGGTTTGCAGTAAGTGCTTTGATGTAAAATTGAAATGTATACTATTTGTATTGTCTAAGCATTGCATGCACTGAGATAACAACTTTTTTGTGTTGATGTGTACAGCCATGAAACAGCTTTCAAACTACTCATAATCAGGTGGAAAGTTAACCTTAGGTGTTTCCATTAGGTTTGCAGTAAGTGCTTTGATGTAAAATTGAAATGTATACTATTTGTATTGTCTAGGCATTGCATGCACTGAGATAACAACTTTTTTGTGTTGATGTGTACAGCCATGAAGCAACTTTCAAACTACTCATAATCATGTGGGAAGTTAACCTAAGGTGTTTCCATTAGGTTTGCAGTAAGTACTTTGGTGTAAAATTGAGATGTATACTATCTTAATGTCAGAGCAGAGTAGCACTGAGAAGTAAATCTTTTGTCTTGATGAAGACAGGCATGAAACAACTTTAAACCTACTCATACTCATGTGGGAAGTTAACCAAAGGTGTTTCCATTAGGTTTGCAGTCAGGACTTTTGAGTACAATTGAAATGGAAACTACATTTATGTCAAAGCATTCTATTCACTGAGAAATCCACTTTTTTGTCTTTATGTGCACAGGTATGAAACAACTTTCAGACATCTCAGAATCATGTGGGAAGTTAAACTAAGTTGTTTCCATTAGGTTTGCAGTAAGTGCTTTGGTGTAAAATTGAAATGTATACTATTTGTATTGTCTAAGCATTGCATGCACTGCGATAACAACTTTTTTGTCTTGATGTGCACAGGTATGAAACAACTTTCAGACATCTCAGAATCATGTGGGAAGTTAAACTAAGTTGTTTCCATTAGGTTTGCAGTAAGTGCTTTGGTGTAAAATTGAAATGTATACTATTTGTATTGTCTAAGCATTGCAGGCACTGCGATAACAACTTTTTTGTGTTGATGTGTACAGCCATGAAACAACTTTCAAACTACTCATAATCATGTGGAAAGTTAACCTTAGGTGTTTTGATTAGGTTTGCAATAAGTGCTTTGGTGTAAAATTGAAATCTCTACTATTTGTATTGTAAAAGCATTGCATGCACTGAGAAAACAACTTTTTTGTCTTGATGTGCACAGGTATGAAACAACTTTCAGACATATCAGAATCATGTGGGAAGTTAATCTAAGTTGTTTCCATTAGGTTTGCAGTAAGTGCTTTGATGTAAAATTGAAATGTATCCTATTTGTATTGTCTAAGCATTGCATGCACTGAGATAACAACTTTTTTGTGTTGATGTGTACAGCCATGAAACATCTTTCAAACTACTTATAATCATGTGGGAAGTTAACTTAAGGTGTTTCCATTATGTTTGCAGTAAGTACTTTGGTGTAAAATTGAGATGTATACTATCTTAATGTCAGAGCAGAGTAGCACTGAAAAGGAACTTTTTTGTCTTGATGAAGTGAGGCATGAAACAACTTTAAACCTACTCATACTCATGTGGGAAGTTAACCAAAGGTGTTTCCATTAGGTTTGCAGTCAGGACTTTTGAGTACAATTGAAATGGAAACTACATTTATGTCAAAGCATTCTATTCACTGAGAAATCAACTTTTTTATCTTTATGTGCACAGGTATGAAACAACTTTCAGACATCTCAGAATCATGTGGGAAGTTAAACTAAGTTGTTTCCATTAGGTTTGCAGTAAGTGCTTTGGGGTAAAATTGAAAAGTATACTATTTGTATTGTCTAAGCATTGCAGGCACTGCGATAACAACTTTTTTGTGTTGATGTGTACAGCCATGAAACAACTTTCAGACATCTCAGAATCATGTGGGAAGTTAAACTAAGTTGTTTCCATTAGGTTTGCAGTAAGTGCTTTGGTGTAAAATTGAAATGTATACTATTTGTATTGTCTAAGCATTGCATGCACTGAGATAACAACTTTTTTGTGTTGATGTGTACAGCCATGAAACAACTTACAAACTACTCATAATGATGTGGGAAGTTAACCTAAGGTGTTTCCATTAGGTTTGCAGTAAGTACTTCGGTGTAAAATTGAGATGTATACTACCTTACTGTCAGAGCATAGTAGCACTGAAGAGTAACTTTTTTGTCTTGATGAACTCAGGCATGAAGCAACTTTAAACCTACTCATACTCATGTGGGAAGTTAACCAAAGGTATTTCCATTAGGTCTGCAGTCAGGACTTTTGAGTACAATTGAAATGTATACTACTTTTAAGTCAAAGCATTCTATTCACTGTGAAATCAACTTTTTTGTCTTTATGTGCACAGGTATGAAACAACTTTCAGACATCTCAGAATCATGTGGGAAGTGAACTTAAAGTGTTTCCATTAGGTTTACAGTAAGTGCTTTGGTGTAAAATTGAAATGTATACTATTTGTATTGGCTAAGCATTGCATGCACTGAGATAACAACTTTTTTGTGTTGATGTGTACAGCCATGAAACAACTTTCAAACTACTCATAATCATGTGGAAAGTTAACCTAAGGTGTTTCCATTAGGTTTGCAGTCAGGAATTTTGAGTAGAATTGAAATGGAAACTGCATTTATGTCAAAGCATTCTATTCACTGAGAAATCAACTTTTTTGTCTTTATGTGCACAGGTATGAAACAACTTTCAGACATCTCAGAATCATGTGGGAAGTTAACTTAAAGTGTTTCCATTAGGTTTGCAGTAAGTGCTTTGGTGTAAAATTGAAATGTATACTATTTGTATTTTCTAAGCATTGCATGCACTGAGATAACAACTTTTTTGTGTTGATGTGTACAGTCATGAAACAACTTTCAAACTACTCATAATCATGTGGAACGTTAACCTAAGGTGTTTCCATTAGGTTTGCAGTCAGGACTTTTGAGTAGAATTGAAATGGAAACTGCATTTATGTCAAAGCATTCTCTTCACTGAGAAATCAACTTTTTTGTCTTTATGTGCACAGGTATGAAACAACTTTCAGACATCTCAGAATCATGTGGGAAGTTAACTTAAAGTGTTTCCATTAGGTTTGCAGTAAGTGCTTTGGTGTAAAATTGAAATGTATACTATTTGTATTGTCTAAGCATTGCATGCACTGAGATAACAACTTTTTTGTGTTGATGTGTACAGCCATGAAACAACTTTCAAACTACTCATAATCATGTGGAAAGTTAACCTAAGGTGTTTCCACTAGGTTTGCAGTCAGGACTTTTGAGTAGAATTGAAATGGAAACTGTATTTATGTCAAAGCTTTCTGTTCACTGAGAAATCAACTTTTTTGTCTTTATGTCCACAGGTATGAAACAACTTTCAGACATCTCAGAATCATGTGGGAAGTTAAACTAAGTTGTTTCCATTAGGTTTGCAGTAAGTGCTTTGGTGTAAAATTGAAATGTATACTATTTGTATTGTCTAAGCATTCCATGCACTGAGAAAACAACTTTTTTGTCTTGATGTGCACAGGTATGAAACAACTTTCAGACATCTCAGAATCATGTGGGAAGTTAACCTAAGGTGTTTCCATTAGGTTTGCAGTAAGTACTTTGGTGTAAAATTGAGATGTATGCTATCTTAATGTCAGAGCAGAGTAGCACTGAAAAGTAACTTTTTTGTCTTGATGAAGTGAGGCATGAAACAACTTTAAACCTACTCATACTCATGTGGGAAGTTAACCAAAGGTGTTTCCATTAGGTTTGCAGTCAGGACTTTTGAGAACAATTGAAATGGAAACTACAATTTATGTCAAAGCATTCTATTCACTGAGAAATCAACTTTTTTGTCTTTATGTGCACAGGTATGAAACAAATTTCAGACATCTCAGAATCATGTGGGAAGTTAAACTAAGTTGTTTCCATTAGGTTTGCAGTAAGTGCTTTGGTGTAAAATTGAAAAGTATACTATTTGTATTGTCTAAGCATTGCAGGCACTGCGATAACAACTTTTTTGTGTTGATGTGTACAGCCATGAAACAACTTTCAAACTACTCATAATCATGTGGAAAGTTAACCTTAGGTGTTTTGATTAGGTTTGCAATAAGTGCTTTGGTGTAAAATTGAAATCTCTACTATTTGTATTGTAAAAGCATTGCATGCACTGAGAAAACAACTTTTTTGTCTTGATGTGCACAGGTATGAAACAACTTTCAGACATCTCAGAATCATGTGGGAAGTTAATCTAAGTTGTTTCCATTAGGTTACCAGTAAGTGCTTTGGTGTAAATTTGAAATGTATACTATTTGTATTCTAAAAGCATTGCATGCACTGAGAAAACAACTTTTTTGTCTTGATGTGCACAGGTATGAAACAACTTTCAGACATCTCAGAATCATGTGGGAAGTTAATCTAAGTTGTTTCCATTAGGTTTGCAGTAAGTGCTTTGATGTAAAATTGAAATGTATCCTATTTGTATTGTCTAAGCATTGCATGCACTGAGATAACAACTTTTTTGTGTTGATGTGTACAGCCATGAAACAGCTTTCAAACTACTCATAATCATGTGGAAAGTTAACCTTACGTGTTTCCATTAGGTTTGCAGTAAGTGCTTTGATGTAAAATTGAAATGTATACTATTTGTATTGTCTAAGCATTGCATGCACTGAGATAACAACTTTTTTGTGTTGATGTGTACAGCCATGAAACAGCTTTCAAACTACTCATAATCATGTGGAAAGTTAACCTTAGGTGTTTCCATTAGGTTTGCAGTAAGTGCTTTGATGTAAAATTGAAATGTATACTATTTGTATTGTCTAGGCATTGCATGCACTGAGATAACAACTTTTTTGTGTTGATGTGTACAGCCATGAAGCAACTTTCAAACTACTCATAATCATGTGGGAAGTTAACCTAAGGTGTTTCCATTAGGTTTGCAGTAAGTACTTTGGTGTAAAATTGAGATGTATACTATCTTAATGTCAGAGCAGAGTAGCACTGAGAAGTAACTTTTTTGTCTTGATGAAGTGAGGCATGAAACAACTTTAAACCTACTCATACTCATGTGGGAAGTTATCCAAAGGTGTTTCCATTAGGTTTGCAGTCAGGACTTTTGAGTACAATTGAAATGGAAACTACATTTATGTCAAAGCATTCTATTCACTGAGAAATCAACTTTTTTGTCTTTATGTGCACAGGTATGAAACAACTTTCAGACATCTCAGAATCATGTGGGAAGTTAAACTAAGTTGTTTCCATTAGGTTTGCAGTAAGTGCTTTGGTGTAAAATTGAAATGTATTCTATTTGTATTGTCTAAGCATTGCATGCACTGCGATAACAACTTTTTTGTCTTGATGTGCACAGGTATGAAACAACTTTCAGACATCTCAGAATCATGTGGGAAGTTAAACTAAGTTGTTTCCATTAGGTTTGCAGTAAGTGCTTTGGTGTAAAATTGAAATTTATTCTATTTGTATTGTCTAAGCATTGCATGCACTGAGATAACAACTTTTTTGTGTTGATGTGTACAGCCATAAAAACTTTCAAACTACTCCTAATCATGTGGAAAGTTAACCTAAGGTGTTTCCATTAGGTTTGCAGTCAGGACTTTTGAGTATAATTGAAATGGAAACTACATTTATGTAAAAGCATACTATTCACTGAGAAATCAACTTTTTTGTCTTTATGTGCACAGGAATGAAACAACTTTCAGACATCTCAGAATCATGTGGGAAGTTAATCTAAGTTGTTTCTATTAGGTTTGCAGTAAGTGCTTTGGTGTAAAATTGATATGTATACTATTTGTATTGTCTGAGCATTGCATGCACTGCGATAACAACTTTTTTGTGTTGATGTGTACAGCCATGAAACAACTTTCAAACTACTCATAATCATGTGGAAAGTTAACCTTAGGTGTTTCCATTATGTTTGCAGTAAGTGCTTTGGTGTAAAATTGAAATGTATACTATTTGTATTATAAAAGCATTGCATGCACTGAGAAAACAACTTTTTTGTCTTTATGTGCACAGGTATGAAACAACTTTCAGACATCTCAGAATCATGTGGGAAGTTAACTTAAAGTGTTTCCATTAGGTTTACAGTAAGTGCTTTGGTGTAAAATTGAAATGTATACTATTTGTATTGTCTAAGCATTGCATGCACTGAGATAACAACTTTTTTGTGTTGATGTGTACAGCCATGAAACAACTTTCAAACTACTCATAATCATGTGGAACGTTAACCTAAGGTGTTTCCATTAGGTTTGCAGTCAGGACTTTTGAGTAGAATTGAAATGGAAACTGCATTTATGTCAAAGCATTCTCTTCACTGAGAAATCAACTTTTTTGTCTTTATGTGCACAGGTATGAAACAACTTTCAGACATCTCAGAATCATGTGGGAAGTTAACTTAAAGTGTTTCCATTAGGTTTGCAGTAAGTGCTTTGGTGTAAAATTGAAATGTATACTATTTGTATTGTCTAAGCATTGCATGCACTGAGATAACAACTTTTTTGTGTTGATGTGTACAGCCATGAAACAACTTTCAAACTACTCATAATCATGTGGAAAGTTAACCTAAGGTGTTTCCACTAGGTTTGCAGTCAGGACTTTTGAGTAGAATTGAAATGGAAACTGTATTTATGTCAAAGCTTTCTGTTCACTGAGAAATCAACTTTTTTGTCTTTATGTCCACAGGTATGAAACAACTTTCAGACATCTCAGAATCATGTGGGAAGTTAAACTAAGTTGTTTCCATTAGGTTTGCAGTAAGTGCTTTGGTGTAAAATTGAAATGTATACTATTTGTATTGTCTAAGCATTCCATGCACTGAGAAAACAACTTTTTTGTCTTGATGTGCACAGGTATGAAACAACTTTCAGACATCTCAGAATCATGTGGGAAGTTAACCTAAGGTGTTTCCATTAGGTTTGCAGTAAGTACTTTGGTGTAAAATTGAGATGTATGCTATCTTAATGTCAGAGCAGAGTAGCACTGAAAAGTAACTTTTTTGTCTTGATGAAGTGAGGCATGAAACAACTTTAAACCTACTCATACTCATGTGGGAAGTTAACCAAAGGTGTTTCCATTAGGTTTGCAGTCAGGACTTTTGAGAACAATTGAAATGGAAACTACATTTATGTCAAAGCATTCTATTCACTGAGAAATCAACTTTTTTGTCTTTATGTGCACAGGTATGAAACAAATTTCAGACATCTCAGAATCATGTGGGAAGTTAAACTAAGTTGTTTCCATTAGGTTTGCAGTAAGTGCTTTGGTGTAAAATTGAAAAGTATACTATTTGTATTGTCTAAGCATTGCAGGCACTGCGATAACAACTTTTTTGTGTTGATGTGTACAGCCATGAAACAACTTTCAAACTACTCATAATCATGTGGAAAGTTAACCTTAGGTGTTTTGATTAGGTTTGCAATAAGTGCTTTGGTGTAAAATTGAAATCTCTACTATTTGTATTGTAAAAGCATTGCATGCACTGAGAAAACAACTTTTTTGTCTTGATGTGCACAGGTATGAAACAACTTTCAGACATCTCAGAATCATGTGGGAAGTTAATCTAAGTTGTTTCCATTAGGTTACCAGTAAGTGCTTTGGTGTAAATTTGAAATGTATACTATTTGTATTCTAAAAGCATTGCATGCACTGAGAAAACAACTTTTTTGTCTTGATGTGCACAGGTATGAAACAACTTTCAGACATCTCAGAATCATGTGGGAAGTTAATCTAAGTTGTTTCCATTAGGTTTGCAGTAAGTGCTTTGATGTAAAATTGAAATGTATCCTATTTGTATTGTCTAAGCATTGCATGCACTGAGATAACAACTTTTTTGTGTTGATGTGTACAGCCATGAAACAGCTTTCAAACTACTCATAATCATGTGGAAAGTTAACCTTACGTGTTTCCATTAGGTTTGCAGTAAGTGCTTTGATGTAAAATTGAAATGTATACTATTTGTATTGTCTAAGCATTGCATGCACTGAGATAACAACTTTTTTGTGTTGATGTGTACAGCCATGAAACAGCTTTCAAACTACTCATAATCATGTGGAAAGTTAACCTTAGGTGTTTCCATTAGGTTTGCAGTAAGTGCTTTGATGTAAAATTGAAATGTATACTATTTGTATTGTCTAGGCATTGCATGCACTGAGATAACAACTTTTTTGTGTTGATGTGTACAGCCATGAAGCAACTTTCAAACTACTCATAATCATGTGGGAAGTTAACCTAAGGTGTTTCCATTAGGTTTGCAGTAAGTACTTTGGTGTAAAATTGAGATGTATACTATCTTAATGTCAGAGCAGAGTAGCACTGAGAAGTAACTTTTTTGTCTTGATGAAGTGAGGCATGAAACAACTTTAAACCTACTCATACTCATGTGGGAAGTTATCCAAAGGTGTTTCCATTAGGTTTGCAGTCAGGACTTTTGAGTACAATTGAAATGGAAACTACATTTATGTCAAAGCATTCTATTCACTGAGAAATCAACTTTTTTGTCTTTATGTGCACAGGTATGAAACAACTTTCAGACATCTCAGAATCATGTGGGAAGTTAAACTAAGTTGTTTCCATTAGGTTTGCAGTAAGTGCTTTGGTGTAAAATTGAAATGTATTCTATTTGTATTGTCTAAGCATTGCATGCACTGCGATAACAACTTTTTTGTCTTGATGTGCACAGGTATGAAACAACTTTCAGACATCTCAGAATCATGTGGGAAGTTAAACTAAGTTGTTTCCATTAGGTTTGCAGTAAGTGCTTTGGTGTAAAATTGAAATTTATTCTATTTGTATTGTCTAAGCATTGCATGCACTGAGATAACAACTTTTTTGTGTTGATGTGTACAGCCATAAAAACTTTCAAACTACTCCTAATCATGTGGAAAGTTAACCTAAGGTGTTTCCATTAGGTTTGCAGTCAGGACTTTTGAGTATAATTGAAATGGAAACTACATTTATGTAAAAGCATACTATTCACTGAGAAATCAACTTTTTTGTCTTTATGTGCACAGGAATGAAACAACTTTCAGACATCTCAGAATCATGTGGGAAGTTAATCTAAGTTGTTTCTATTAGGTTTGCAGTAAGTGCTTTGGTGTAAAATTGATATGTATACTATTTGTATTGTCTGAGCATTGCATGCACTGCGATAACAACTTTTTTGTGTTGATGTGTACAGCCATGAAACAACTTTCAAACTACTCATAATCATGTGGAAAGTTAACCTTAGGTGTTTCCATTATGTTTGCAGTAAGTGCTTTGGTGTAAAATTGAAATGTATACTATTTGTATTATAAAAGCATTGCATGCACTGAGAAAACAACTTTTTTGTCTTTATGTGCACAGGTATGAAACAACTTTCAGACATCTCAGAATCATGTGGGAAGTTAACTTAAAGTGTTTTCCATTAGGTTTACAGTAAGTGCTTTGGTGTAAAATTGAAATGTATACTATTTGTATTGTCTAAGCATTGCATGCACTGAGATAACAACTTTTTTGTGTTGATGTGTACAGCCATGAAACAACTTTCAAACTACTCATAATCATGTGGAAAGTTAACCTAAGGTGTTTCCATTAGGTTTGCAGTCAGGACTTTTGAGTAGAATTGAAATGGAAACTGCATTTATGTCAAAGCATTCTATTCACTGAGAAATCAACTTTTTTGTCTTTATGTGCACAGGTATGAAACAACTTTCAGACATCTCAGAATCATGTGGGAAGTTAACTTAAAGTGTTTCCATTAGGTTTGCAGTAAGTGCGTTGGTGTAAAATTGAAATGTATACTATTTGTATTTTCTAAGCATTGTATGCACTGAGATAACAACTTTTTTGTGTTGATGTGTACAGCCATGCAACAACTTTCAAACTACTCATAATCATGTGGAACGTTAACCTAAGGTGTTTCCATTAGGTTTGCAGTCAGGAGTTTTGAGTAGAATTGAAATGGAAACTGCATTTATGTCAAAGCTTCTATTCACTGAGAAATCAACTTTTTTGTCTTTATGTCCACAGGTATGAAACAACTTTCAGACATCTCAGAATCATGTGGGAAGTTAAACTAAGTTGTTTCGATTAGGTTTGCAGTAAGTGCTTTGGTGTAAAATTGAAATGTATACTATTTGTATTGTCTAAGCATTGCATGCACTGCGATAACAACTTTTTTGTCTTGATGTGCACAGGTATGAAACAACTTTCAGACATCTCAGAATCATGTGGGAAGTGAAAGTAAGTTGTTTCCATTAGGTTTGCAGTAAGTGCTTTGGTGTAAAATTGAAATGTATACTATTTGTATTGTCTGAGCATTGCATGCACTGCGATAACAACTTTTTTGTGTTGATGTGTACAGCCATGAAACAACTTTCAAACTACTCATAATCATGTGGAAAGTTAACCTTAGGTGTTTCCATTATGTTTGCAGTAAGTGCTTTGGTGTAAAATTGAAATGTATACTATTTGTATTATAAAAGCATTGCATGCACTGAGAAAACAACTTTTTTGTCTTGATGTGGACAGGTATGAAACAACTTTCAGACATCTCAGACTCTTGTGGGAAGTTAATCTAAGTTGTTTCCATTAGGTTTGCAGTAAGTGCTTTGCTGTAAAATTGAAATGTATACTATTTGTATTGTAAAAGCATTGCATGCACTGAGAAAACAACTTTTTTGTCTTGATGTGCACAGGAATGAAACAACTTTCAGACATCTCAGAATGATGTGGGAAGTTAATCTAAGTTGTTTCCATTAGGTTTGCAGTAAGTGCTTTGTTGTAAAATTGAAATGTATACTATTTGTATTGTCTAAGCATTGAATGCACTGAGATAACAACTTTTTAGTGTTGATGTGTACAGCCATGAAACAACTTTCAAACTACTCATAATCATGTGGAAAGTTAACTTTAGGTGTTTCCATTAGGTTTGAAGTAAGTGCTTTGATGTAAAATTGAAATGTATACTATTTGTATTGTCTAAGCATTGCATGCACTGAGATAACAACTTTTTTGTGTTGATGTGTACAGCCATGAAACAGCTTTCAATCTACTCATAATCATGTGGAAAGTTAACCTTAGGTGTTTCCATTAGGTTTGCAGTAAGTGCTTTGATGTAAAATTGAAATGTATACTATTTGTATTGTCTAGGCATTGCATGCACTGAGATAACAACTTTTTTGTGTTGATGTGTACAGCCATGAAACAACTTTCAAACTACTCATAATCATGTGGGAAGTTAACCTAAGCTGTTTCCATTAGGATTGCAGTAAGTACTTTGGTGTAAAATTGAGATGTATACTATCTTAATGTCAGAGCAGAGTAGCACTGAGAAGTAACTTTTTTGTCTTGATGAAGTGAGGCATGAAACAACTTTAAACCTACTCATACTCATGTGGGAAATTAACCAAATGTGTTTGCATTAGGTTTGCAGTCAGGACTTTTGAGTACAATTGAAATGGAAACTACATTTATGTCAAAGCATTCTATTCACTGTGAAATCAACTTTTTTGTCTTTATGTGCACAGGTATGAAACAACTTTCAGACATCTCAGAATCATGTGGGAAGTTAACTTAAAGTGTTTCCATTAGGTTTACAGTAAGTGCTTTGGTGTAAAATTGAAATGTATACTATTTGTATTGTCTAAGCATTGCATGCACTGAGATAACAACTTTTTTGTGTTGATGTGTACAGCCATGAAACAACTTTCAAACTACTCATAATCATGTGGAAAGTTAACCTAAGGTGTTTCCATTAGGTTTGCAGTCAGGACTTTTGAGTAGAATTGAAATGGAAACTGCATTTATGTCAAAGCATTCTATTCACTGAGAAATCAACTTTTTTGTCTTTATGTGCACAGGTATGAAACAACTTTCAGACATCTCAGAATCATGTGGGAAGTTAACTTAAAGTGTTTCCATTAGGTTTGCAGTAAGTGCGTTGGTGTAAAATTGAAATGTATACTATTTGTATTTTCTAAGCATTGTATGCACTGAGATAACAACTTTTTTGTGTTGATGTGTACAGCCATGAAACAACTTTCAAACTACTCATAATCATGTGGAACGTTAACCTAAGGTGTTTCCATTAGGTTTGCAGTCAGGACTTTTGAGTAGAATTGAAATGGAAACTGCTTTTATGTCAAAGCATTCTATTGACTGAGAAATCAACTTTTTTGTCTTTATGTGCACAGGTATGAAACAACTTTCAGACATCTCAGAATTATGTGGGAAGTTAACTTAAAGTGTTTCCATTAGGTTTGCAGTAAGTGCTTTGGTGTAAAATTGAAATGTATACTATTTGTATTGTCTAAGCATTGCATGCACTGAGATAACAACTTTTTTGTGTTGATGTGTACAGCCATGAAACAACTTTCAAACTACTCATAATCATGTGGAAAGTTAACCTAAGGTGTTTCCACTAGGTTTGCAGTCAGGACTTTTGAGTAGAATTGAAATGGAAACTGCATTTATGTCAAAGCATTCTATTCACTGAGAAATCAACTTTTTTGTCTTTATGTCCACAGGTATGAAACAACTTTCAGACATCTCAGAATCATGTGGGAAGTTAAACTAAGTTGTTTCCATTAGGTTTACAGTAAGTGCTTTGGTGTAAAATTGAAATGTATACTATTTGTATTGTCTAAGCATTGCATGCACTGAGATAACAACTTTTTTGTGTTGATGTGTACAGCCATGAAAACTTTCAAACTACTCCTAATCATGTGGAAAGTTAACCTAAGGTGTTTCCATTAGGTTTGCAGTCAGGACTTTTGAGTATAATTGAAATGGAAACTACATTTATGTAAAAGCATATTATTCACTGAGAAATCAACTTTTTTGTCTTTATGTGCACAGGAATGAAACAACTTTCAGACATCTCAGAATCATGTGGGAAGTTAATCTAAGTTGTTTCCATTAGGTTTGCAGTAAGTGCTTTGGTGTAAAATTGAAATGTATACTATTTGTATTGTCTAAGCATTGCATGCACTGCCATAACAACTTTTTTGTGTTGATGTGTACAGCCATGAAACAACTTTCAAACTACTCATAATCATGTGGAAAGTTAACCTTAGGTGTTTCCATTAGGTTTGCAGTAAGTGCTTTGGTGTAAAATTGAAATGTATACTATTTGTATTGTCTAAGCATTGCATGCACTGCGATAACAACTTTTTTGTCTTGATGTGCACAGGTATGAAACAACTTTCAGACATCTCAGAATCATGTGGGAAGTTAAACTAAGTTGTTTCCATTAGGTTTGCAGTAAGTGCTTTGGGGTAAAATTGAAAAGTATAGTATTTGTATTGTCTAAGCATTGCAGGCACTGCGATAACAACTTTTTTGTGTTGATGTGTACAGCCATGAAACAACTTTCAGACATCTCAGAATCATGTGGGAAGTTAAACTAAGTTGTTTCCATTAGGTTTGCAGTAAGTGCTTTGGTGTAAAATTGAAATGTATACTATTTGTATTGTCTAAGCATTGCATGCACTGAGATAACAACTTTTTTGTGTTGATGTGTACAGCCATGAAACAACTTACAAACTACTCATAATGATGTGGGAAGTTAACCTAAGGTGTTTCCATTAGGTTTGCAGTAAGTACTTCGGTGTAAAATTGAGATGTATACTACCTTACTGTCAGAGCATAGTAGCACTGAAGAGTAACTTTTTTGTCTTGATGAACTCAGGCATGAAGCAACTTTAAACCTACTCATACTCATGTGGGAAGTTAACCAAAGGTGTTTCCATTAGGTCTGCAGTCAGGACTTTTGAGTACAATTGAAATGTATACTACTTTTAAGTCAAAGCATTCTATTCACTGTGAAATCAACTTTTTTGTCTTTATGTGCACAGGTATGAAACAACTTTCAGACAGCTCAGAATCATGTGGGAAGTGAACTTAAAGTGTTTCCATTAGGTTTACAGTAAGTGCTTTGGTGTAAAATTGAAATGTATACTATTTGTATTGGCTAAGCATTGCATGCACTGAGATAACAACTTTTTTGTGTTGATGTGTAAAGCCATGAAACAACTTTCAAACTACTCATAATCATGTGGAAAGTTAACCTAAGGTGTTTCCATTAGGTTTGCAGTCAGGAATTTTGAGTAGAATTGAAATGGAAACTGCATTTATGTCAAAGCATTCTATTCACTGAGAAATCAACTTTTTTGTCTTTATGTGCACAGGTATGAAACAACTTTCAGACATCTCAGAATCATGTGGGAAGTTAACTTAAAGTGTTTCCATTAGGTTTGCAGTAACTGCTTTGGTGTAAAATTGAAATGTATACTATTTGTATTTTCTAAGCATTGCATGCACTGAGATAACAAGTTTTTTGTGTTGATGTGTACAGCCATGAAACAACTTTCAAACTACTCATAATCATGTGGAACGTTAACCTAAGGTGTTTCCATTAGGTTTGCAGTCAGGACTTTTGAGTAGAATTGAAATGGAAACTGCATTTATGTCAAAGCATTCTCTTCACTGAGAAATCAACTTTTTTGTCTTTATGTGCACAGGTATGAAACAACTTTCAGACATCTCAGAATCATGTGGGAAGTTAACTTAAAGTGTTTCCATTAGGTTTGCAGTAAGTGCTTTGGTGTAAAATTGAAATGTATACTATTTGTATTGTCTAAGCATTGCATGCACTGAGATAACAACTTTTTTGTGTTGATGTGTACAGCCATGAAACAACTTTCAAACTACTCATAATCATGTGGAAAGTTAACCTAAGGTGTTTCCACTAGGTTTGCAGTCAGGACTTTTGAGTAGAATTGAAATGGAAACTGTATTTATGTCAAAGCTTTCTGTTCACTGAGAAATCAACTTTTTTGTCTTTATGTCCACAGGTATGAAACAACTTTCAGACATCTCAGAATCATGTGGGAAGTTAAACTAAGTTGTTTCCATTAGGTTTGCAGTAAGTGCTTTGGTGTAAAATTGAAATGTATACTATTTGTATTGTCTAAGCATTCCATGCACTGAGATAACAACTTTTTTGTGTTGATGTGTACAGCCATCAAAACTTTCAAACTACTCCTAATCATGTGGAAAGTTAACCTAAGGTGTTTCCATTAGGTTTGCAGTCAGGACTTTTGAGTATAATTGAAATGGAAACTACATTTATGTAAAAGCATACTATTCTCTGAGAAATCAACTTTTTTGTCTTTATGTGCACAAGTATGAAACAACTTTCAGACATCTCAGAATCATGTGGGAAGTTAATCTAAGTTGTTTCCATTAGGTTTGCAGTAAGTGCTTTGCTGTAAAATTGAAATGTATACTATTTGTATTGTAAAAGCATTGCATGCACTGAGAAAACAACTTTTTTGTCTTGATGTGCACAGGTATGAAACAACTTTCAGACATCTCAGAATCATGTGGGAAGTTAATCTAAGTTGTTTCCATTAGGTTTGCAGTAAGTGCTTTGATGTAAAATTGAAATGTATACTATTTGTATTGTCTAAGCATTGCATGCACTGAGATAACAACTTTTTTGTGTTGATATCTACAGCCATGAAACAACTTTCAAACTACTCATAATCATGTGGAAAGTTAACCTTAGGTGTTTCGATTAGGTTTGCAGTAAGTGCTTTGGTGTAATATTGAAATCTCTACTATTTGTATTGTAAAAGCATTGCATGCACTGAGAAAACAACTTTTTTGTCTTGATGTGCACAGGTATGAAACAACTTTCAGACATCTCAGAATCATGTGGGAAGTTAACCTAAGGTGTTTCCATTAGGTTTGCAGTAAGTACTTTGGTGTAAAATTGAGATGTATGCTATCTTAATGTCAGAGCAGAGTAGCACTGAAAAGTAACTTTTTTGTCTTGATGAAGTGAGGCATGAAACAACTTTAAACCTACTCATACTCATGTGGGAAGTTAACCAAAGGTGTTTCCATTAGGTTTGCAGTCAGGACTTTTGAGAACAATTGAAATGGAAACTACATTTATGTCAAAGCATTCTATTCACTGAGAAATCAACTTTTTTGTCTTTATGTGCACAGGTATGAAACAAATTTCAGACATCTCAGAATCATGTGGGAAGTTAAACTAAGTTGTTTCCATTAGGTTTGCAGTAAGTGCTTTGGTGTAAAATTGAAAAGTATACTATTTGTATTGTCTAAGCATTGCAGGCACTGCGATAACAACTTTTTTGTGTTGATGTGTACAGCCATGAAACAACTTTCAAACTACTCATAATCATGTGGAAAGTTAACCTTAGGTGTTTTGATTAGGTTTGCAATAAGTGCTTTGGTGTAAAATTGAAATCTCTACTATTTGTATTGTAAAAGCATTGCATGCACTGAGAAAACAACTTTTTTGTCTTGATGTGCACAGGTATGAAACAACTTTCAGACATCTCAGAATCATGTGGGAAGTTAAGCTAAGTTGTTTCCATTAGGTTACCAGTAAGTGCTTTGGTGTAAATTTGAAATGTATACTATTTGTATTCTAAAAGCATTGCATGCACTGAGAAAACAACTTTTTTGTCTTGATGTGCACAGGTATGAAACAACTTTCAGACATCTGAGAATCATGTGGGAAGTTAATCTAAGTTGTTTCCATTAGGTTTGCAGTAAGTGCTTTGATGTAAAATTGAAATGTATCCTATTTGTATTGTCTAAGCATTGCATGCACTGAGATAACAACTTTTTTGTGTTGATATCTACAGCCATGAAACAACTTTCAAACTACTCATAATCATGTGGAAAGTTAACCTAAGGTGTTTCCATTAGGTTTGCAGTAAGTACTTTGGTGTAAAATTGAGATGTATACTATCTTAATGTCAGAGCAGAGTAGCACTGAGAAGTAACTTTTTTGTCTTGATGAAGTGAGGCATGAAACAACTTTAAACCTACTCATACTCATGTGGGAAGTTAACCAAAGGTGTTTCCATTAGGTTTGCAGTCAGGACTTTTGAGTACAATTGAAATGGAAACTACATTTATGTCAAAGCATTCTATTCACTGAGAAATCAACTTTTTTGTCTTTATGTGCACAGGTATGAAACAACTTTCAGACATCTCAGAATCATGTGGGAAGTTAAACTAAGTTGTTTCCATTAGGTTTGCAGTGAGTGCTTTGGTGTAAAATTGAAATGTATTCTATTTCTATTGTCTAAGCATTGCATGCACTGCGATAACAACTTTTTTGTCTTGATGTGCACAGGTATGAAACAACTTTCAGACATCTCAGAATCATGTGGGAAGTTAAACTAAGTTGTTTCCATTAGGTTTGCAGTAAGTGCTTTGGTGTAAAATTGAAATGTATTCTATTTGTATTGTCTAAGCATTGCATGCACTGAGATAACAACTTTTTTGTGTTGATGTGTACAGCCATGAAAACTTTCAAACTACTCCTAATCATGTGGAAAGTTAACCTAAGGTGTTTCCATTAGGTTTGCAGTCAGGACTTTTGAGTATAATTGAAATGGAAACTACATTTATGTAAAAGCATACTATTCACTGAGAAATCAACTTTTTTGTCTTTATGTGCACAGGAATGAAACAACTTTCAGACATCTCAGAATCATGTGGGAAGTTAATCTAAGTTGTTTCCATTAGGTTTGCAGTAAGTGCTTTGGTGTAAAATTGATATGTATACTATTTGTATTGTCTGAGCATTGCATGCACTGCGATAACAACTTTTTTGTGTTGATGTGTACAGCCATGAAACAACTTTCAAACTACTCATAATCATGTGGAAAGTTAACCTTAGGTGTTTCCATTATGTTTGCAGTAAGTGCTTTGGTGTAAAATTGAAATGTATACTATTTGTATTATAAAAGCATTGCATGCACTGAGAAAACAACTTTTTTGTCTTTATGTGCACAGGTATGAAACAACTTTCAGACATCTCAGAATCATGTGGGAAGTTAACTTAAAGTTTTTCCATTAGGTTTACAGTAAGTGCTTTGGTGTAAAATTGAAATGTATACTATCTGTATTGTCTAAGCATTGCATGCACTGAGATAACAACTTTTTTGTGTTGATGTGTACAGCCATGAAACAACTTTCAAACTACTCATAATCATGTGGAACGTTAACCTGAGGTGTTTCCATTAGGTTTGCAGTCAGGAGTTTTGAGTAGAATTGAAATGGAAACTGCATTTATGTCAAAGCATTCTATTCACTGAGAAATCAACTTTTTTGTCTTTATGTCCACAGGTATGAAACAACTTTCGGACATCTCAGAATCATGTGGGAAGTTAAACTAAGTTGTTTCCATTAGGTTTGCAGTAAGTGCTTTGGTGTAAAATTGAAATGTATACTATTTGTATTGTCTAAGCATTGCATGCACTGCGATAACAACTTTTTTGTCTTGATGTGCACAGGTATGAAACAACTTTCAGACATCTCAGAATCATGTGGGAAGTTAAAGTAAGTTGTTTCCATTAGGTTTGCAGTAAGTGCTTTGGTGTAAAATTGAAATGTATACTATTTGTATTGTCTGAGCATTGCATGCACTGCGATAACAACTTTTTTGTGTTGATGTGTACAGCCATGAAACAACTTTCAAACTACTCATAATCATGTGGAAAGTTAACCTTAGGTGTTTCCATTATGTTTGCAGTAAGTGCTTTGGTGTAAAATTGAAATGTATACTATTTGTATTATAAAAGCATTGCATGCACTGAGAAAACAACTTTTTTGTCTTGATGTGGACAGGAATGAAACAACTTTCAGACATCTCAGAATCTTGTGGGAAGTTAATCTAAGTTGTTTCCATTAGGTTTGCAGTAAGTGCTTTGCTGTAAAATTGAAATGTATACTATTTGTATTGTAAAAGCATTGCATGCACTGAGAAAACAACTTTTTTGTCTTGATGTGCACAGGAATGAAACAACTTTCAGACATCTCAGAATGATGTGGGAAGTTAATCTAAGTTGTTTCCATTAGGTTTGCAGTAAGTGCTTTGTTGTAAAATTGAAATGTATACTATTTGTATTGTCTAAGCATTGAATGCACTGAGATAACAACTTTTTAGTGTTGATGTGTACAGCCATGAAACAACTTTCAAACTACTCATAATCATGTGGAAAGTTAACTTTAGGTGTTTCCATTAGGTTTGAAGTAAGTGCTTTGATGTAAAATTGAAATGTATACTATTTGTATTGTCTAAGCATTGCATGCACTGAGATAACAACTTTTTTGTGTTGATGTGTACAGCCATGAAACAGCTTTCAATCTACTCATAATCATGTGGAAAGTTAACCTTAGGTGTTTCCATTAGGTTTGCAGTAAGTGCTTTGATGTAAAATTGAAATGTATACTATTTGTATTGTCTAGGCATTGCATGCACTGAGATAACAACTTTTTTGTGTTGATGTGTACAGCCATGAAACAACTTTCAAACTACTCATAATCATGTGGGAAGTTAACCTAAGCTGTTTCCATTAGGATTGCAGTAAGTACTTTGGTGTAAAATTGAGATGTATACTATCTTAATGTCAGAGCAGAGTAGCACTGAGAAGTAACTTTTTTGTCTTGATGAAGTGAGGCATGAAACAACTTTTAACCTACTCATACTCATGTGGGAAGTTAACCAAATGTGTTTGCATTAGGTTTGCAGTCAGGACTTTTGAGTACAATTGAAATGGAAACTACATTTATGTCAAAGCATTCTATTCACTGTGAAATCAACTTTTTTGTCTTTATGTGCACAGGTATGAAACAACTTTCAGACATCTCAGAATCATGTGGGAAGTTAACTTAAAGTGTTTCCATTAGGTTTACAGTAAGTGCTTTGGTGTAAAATTGAAATGTATACTATTTGTATTGTCTAAGCATTGCATGCACTGAGATAACAACTTTTTTGTGTTGATGTGTACAGCCATGAAACAACTTTCAAACTACTCATAATCATGTGGAAAGTTAACCTAAGGTGTTTCCATTAGGTTTGCAGTCAGGACTTTTGAGTAGAATTGAAATGGAAACTGCATTTATGTCAAAGCATTCTATTCACTGAGAAATCAACTTTTTTGTCTTTATGTGCACAGGTATGAAACAACTTTCAGACATCTCAGAATCATGTGGGAAGTTAACTTAAAGTGTTTCCATTAGGTTTGCAGTAAGTGCGTTGGTGTAAAATTGAAATGTATACTATTTGTATTTTCTAAGCATTGTATGCACTGAGATAACAACTTTTTTGTGTTGATGTGTACAGCCATGAAACAACTTTCAAACTACTCATAATCATGTGGAACGTTAACCTAAGGTGTTTCCATTAGGTTTGCAGTCAGGACTTTAGAGTAGGATTGAAATGGAAACTGCTTTTATGTCAAAGCATTCTATTGACTGAGAAATCAACTTTTTTGTCTTTATGTGCACAGGTATGAAACAACTTTCAGACATCTCAGAATTATGTGGGAAGTTAACTTAAAGTGTTTCCATTAGGTTTGCAGTAAGTGCTTTGGTGTAAAATTGAAATGTATACTATTTGTATTGTCTAAGCATTGCATGCACTGAGATAACAACTTTTTTGTGTTGATGTGTACAGCCATGAAACAACTTTCAAACTACTCATAATCATGTGGAAAGTTAACCTAAGGTGTTTCCACTAGGTTTGCAGTCAGGACTTTTGAGTAGAATTGAAATGGAAACTGCATTTATGTCAAAGCATTCTATTCACTGAGAAATCAACTTTTTTGTCTTTATGTCCACAGGTATGAAACAACTTTCAGACATCTCAGAATCATGTGGGAAGTTAAACTAAGTTGTTTCCATTAGGTTTGCAGTAAGTGCTTTGGTGTAAAATTGAAATGTATACTATTTGTATTGTCTAAGCATTGCATGCACTGAGATAACAACTTTTTTGTGTTGATGTGTACAGCCATGAAAACTTTCAAACTACTCCTAATCATGTGGAAAGTTAACCTAAGGTGTTTCGATTAGGTTTGCAGTAAGTGCTTTGGTGTAAAATAGAAATCTCTACTATTTGTATTGTAAAAGCATTGCATGCACTGAGAAAACAACTTTTTTGTCTTGATGTGCACAGGTATGAAACAACTTTCAGACATCTCAGAATCATGTGGGAAGTTAACCTAAGGTGTTTCCATTAGGTTTGCAGTAAGTACTTTGGTGTAAAATTGAGATGTATACTATCTTAATGTCAGAGCAGAGTAGCACTGAAAAGTAACTTTTTTGTAATGATGAAGTGAGGCATGAAACAACTTTAAACCTACTCATACTCATGTGGGAAGTTAACCAAAGGTGTTTCCATTAGGTTTGCAGTCAGGACTTTTGAGTAGAATTGAAATGGAAACTGCATTTATGTCAAAGCATTCTATTCACTGAGAAATCAACTTTTTTGTCTTTATGTGCACAGGTATGAAACAACTTTCAGACATCTCAGAATCATGTGGGAAGTTAATCTAAGTTGTTTCCATTAGGTTACCAGTAAGTGCTTTGGTGTAAATTTGAAATGTATACTATTTGTATTCTAAAAGCATTGCATGCACTGAGAAAACAACTTTTTTGTCTTGATGTGCACAGGTATGAAACAACTTTCAGACATCTCAGAATCATGTGGGAAGTTAATCTAAGTTGTTTCCATTAGGTTTGCAGTAAGTGCTTTGATGTAAAATTGAAATGTATCCAATTTGTACTGTCTAAGCATTGCATGCACTGAGATAACAACTTTTTTGTGTTGATGTGTACAGCCATGAAACAGCTTTCAAACTACTCATAATCATGTGGAAAGTTAACCTTAGGTGTTTCCATTAGGTTTGCAGTAAGTGCTTTGATGTAAAATTGAAATGTATACTATTTGTATTGTCTAGGCATTGCATGTACTGAGATAACAACTTTTTTGTGTTGATGTGTACAGCCATGAAGCAACTTTCAAACTACTCATAATCATGTGGGAAGTTAACCTAAGGTGTTTCCATTAGGTTTGCAGTAAGTACTTTGGTGTAAAATTGAGATGTATACTATCTTAATGTCAGAGCAGAGTAGCACTGAGAAGTAAATCTTTTGTCTTGATGAAGACAGGCATGAAACAACTTTAAACCTACTCATACTCATGTGGGAAGTTAACCAAAGGTGTTTCCATTATGTTTGCAGTCAGGACTTTTGAGTACAATTGAAATGGAAACTACATTTATGTCAAAGCATTCTATTCACTGAGAAATCCACTTTTTTGTCTTTATGTGCACAGGTATGAAACAACTTTCAGACATCTCAGAATCATGTGGGAAGTTAAACTAAGTTGTTTCCATTAGGTTTGCAGTAAGTGCTTTGGTGTAAAATTGAAATGTATACTATTTGTATTGTCTAAGCATTGCATGCACTGCGATAACAACTTTTTTGTCTTGATGTGCACAGGTATGAAACAACTTTCAGACATCTCAGAATCATGTGGGAAGTTAAACTAAGTTGTTTCCATTAGGTTTGCAGTAAGTGCTTTGGTGTAAAATTGAAATGTATACTATTTGTATTGTCTAAGCATTGCAGGCACTGCGATAACAACTTTTTTGTGTTGATGTGTACAGCCATGAAACAACTTTCAAACTACTCATAATCATGTGGAAAGTTAACCTTAGGTGTTTTGATTAGGTTTGCAATAAGTGCTTTGGTGTAAAATTGAAATCTCTACTATTTGTATTGTAAAAGCATTGCATGCACTGAGAAAACAACTTTTTTGTCTTGATGTGCACAGGTATGAAGCAACTTTCAGACATATCAGAATCATGTGGGAAGTTAATCTAAGTTGTTTCCATTAGGTTTGCAGTAAGTGCTTTGATGTAAAATTGAAATGTATCCTATTTGTATTGTCTAAGCATTGCATGCACTGAGATAACAACTTTTTTGTGTTGATGTGTACAGCCATGAAACATCTTTCAAACTACTCATAATCATGTGGGAAGTTAACCTAAGGTGTTTCCATTATGTTTGCAGTAAGTACTTTGGTGTAAAATTGAGATGTATACTATCTTAATGTCAGAGCAGAGTAGCACTGAAAAGGAACTTTTTTGTCTTGATGAAGTGAGGCATGAAACAACTTTAAACCTACTCATACTCATGTGGGAAGTTAACCAAAGGTGTTTCCATTAGGTTTGCAGTCAGGACTTTTGAGTACAATTGAAATGGAAACTACATTTATGTCAAAGCATTCTATTCACTGAGAAATCAACTTTTTTATCTTTATGTGCACAGGTATGAAACAACTTTCAGACATCTCAGAATCATGTGGGAAGTTAAACTAAGTTGTTTCCATTAGGTTTGCAGTAAGTGCTTTGGGGTAAAATTGAAATGTATACTATTTGTATTGTCTAAGCATTGCATGCACTGAGATAACAACTTTTTTGTGTTGATGTGTACAGCCATGAAACAACTCACAAACTACTCATAATGATGTGGGAAGTTAACCTAAGGTGTTTCCATTAGGTTTGCAGTAAGTACTTCGGTGTAAAATTGAGATGTATACTACCTTACTGTCAGAGCATAGTAGCACTGAAGAGTAACTTTTTTGTCTTGATGAACTCAGGCATGAAGCAACTTTAAACCTACTCATACTCATGTGGGAAGTTAACCAAAGGTGTTTCCATTAGGTTTGCAGTCAGGAATTTTGAGTAGAATTGAAATGGAAACTGCATTTATGTCAAAGCATTCTATTCACTGAGAAATCAACTTTTTTGTCTTTATGTGCACAGGTATGAAACAACTTTCAGACATCTCAGAATCATGTGGGAAGTTAACTTAAAGTGTTTCCATTATGTTTGCAGTAAGTGCTTTGGTGTAAAATTGAAATGTATACTATTTGTATTTTCTAAGCATTGCATGCACTGAGATAACAACTTTTTTGTGTTGATGTGTACAGCCATGAAACAACTTTCAAACTACTCATAATCATGTGGAACGTTAACCTAAGGTGTTTCCATTAGGTTTGCAGTCAGGACTTTTGAGTAGAATTGAAATGGAAACTGCATTTATGTCAAAGCATTCTCTTCACTGAGAAATCAACTTTTTTGTCTTTATGTGCACAGGTATGAAACAACTTTCAGACATCTCAGAATCATGTGGGAAGTTAACTTAAAGTGTTTCCATTAGGTTTGCAGTAAGTGCTTTGGTGTAAAATTGAAATGTATACTATTTGTATTGTCTAAGCATTGCATGCACTGAGATAACAACTTTTTTGTGTTGATGTGTACAGCCATGAAACAACTTTCAAACTACTCATAATCATGTGGAAAGTTAACCTAAGGTGTTTCCACTAGGTTTGCAGTCAGGACTTTTGAGTAGAATTGAAATGGAAACTGTATATATGTCAAAGCTTTCTGTTCACTGAGAAATCAACTTTTTTGTCTTTATGTCCACAGGTATGAAACAACTTTCAGACATCTCAGAATCATGTGGGAAGTTAAACTAAGTTGTTTACATTAGGTTTGCAGTAAGTGCTTTGGTGTAAAATTGAAATGTATACTATTTGTATTGTGTAAGCATTCCATGCACTGAGATAACAACTTTTTTGTGTTGATGTGTACAGCCATCAAAACTTTCAAACTACTCCTAATCATGTGGAAAGTTAACCTAAGGTGTTTCCATTAGGTTTGCAGTCAGGACTTTTGAGTATAATTGAAATGGAAACTACATTTATGTAAAAGCATACTATTCACTGAGAAATCAACTTTTTTGTCTTTATGTGCACAAGTATGAAACAACTTTCAGACATCTCAGAATCATGTGGGAAGTTAATCTAAGTTGTTTCCATTAGGTTTGCAGTAAGTGCTTTGCTGTAAAATTGAAATGTATACTATTTGTATTGTAAAAGCATTGCATGCACTGAGAAAACAACTTTTTTGTCTTGATGTGCACAGGTATGAAACAACTTTCAGACATCTCAGAATCATGTGGGAAGTTAATCTAAGTTGTTTCCATTAGGTTTGCAGTAAGTGCTTTGATGTAAAATTGAAATGTATACTATTTGTATTGTCTAAGCATTGCATGCACTGAGATAACAACTTTTTTGTGTTGATATCTACAGCCATGAAACAACTTTCAAACTACTCATAATCATGTGGAAAGTTAACCTTAGGTGTTTCGATTAGGTTTGCAGTAAGTGCTTTGGTGTAATATTGAAATCTCTACTATTTGTATTGTAAAATCATTGCATGCACTGAGAAAACAACTTTTTTGTCTTGATGTGCACAGGTATGAAACAACTTTCAGACATCTCAGAATCATGTGGGAAGTTAACCTAAGGTGTTTCCATTAGGTTTGCAGTAAGTACTTTGGTGTAAAATTGAGATGTATGCTATCTTAATGTCAGAGCAGAGTAGCACTGAAAAGTAACTTTTTTGTCTTGATGAAGTGAGGCATGAAACAACTTTAAACCTACTCATACTCATGTGGGAAGTTAACCAAAGGTGTTTCCATTAGGTTTGCAGTCAGGACTTTTGAGAACAATTGAAATGGAAACTACATTTATGTCAAAGCATTCTATTCACTGAGAAATCAACTTTTTTGTCTTTATGTGCACAGGTATGAAACAAATTTCAGACATCTCAGAATCATGTGGGAAGTTAAACTAAGTTGTTTCCATTAGGTTTGCAGTAAGTGCTTTGGTGTAAAATTGAAAAGTATACTATTTGTATTGTCTAAGCATTGCAGGCACTGCGATAACAACTTTTTTGTGTTGATGTGTAGAGCCATGAAACAACTTTCAAACTACTCATAATCATGTGGAAAGTTAACCTTAGGTGTTTTGATTAGGTTTGCAATAAGTGCTTTGGTGTAAAATTGAAATCTCTACTATTTGTATTGTAAAAGCATTGCATGCACTGAGAAAACAACTTTTTTGTCTTGATGTGCACAGGTATGAAACAACTTTCAGACATCTCAGAATCATGTGGGAAGTTAATCTAAGTTGTTTCCATTAGGTTACCAGTAAGTGCTTTGGTGTAAATTTGAAATGTATACTATTTGTATTCTAAAAGCATTGCATGCACTGAGAAAACAACTTTTTTGTCTTGATGTGCACAGGTATGAAACAACTTTCAGACATCTCAGAATCATGTGGGAAGTTAATCTAAGTTGTTTCCATTAGGTTTGCAGTAAGTGCTTTGATGTAAAATTGAAATGTATCCTATTTGTATTGTCTAAGCATTGCATGCACTGAGATAACAACTTTTTTGTGTTGATGTGTACAGCCATGAAACAGCTTTCAAACTACTCATAATCATGTGGAAAGTTAACCTTACGTGTTTCCATTAGGTTTGCAGTAAGTGCTTTGATGTAAAATTGAAATGTATACTATTTGTATTGTCTAAGCATTGCATGCACTGAGATAACAACTTTTTTGTGTTGATGTGTACAGCCATGAAACAGCTTTCAAACTACTCATAATCATGTGAAAAGTTAACCTTAGGTGTTTCCATTAGGTTTGCAGTAAGTGCTTTGATGTAAAATTGAAATGTATACTATTTGTATTGTCTAGGCATTGCATGCACTGAGATAACAACTTTTTTGTGTTGATGTGTACAGCCATGAAGCAACTTTCAAACTACTCATAATCATGTGGGAAGTTAACCTAAGGTGTTTCCATTAGGTTTGCAGTAAGTACTTTGGTGTAAAATTGAGATGTATACTATCTTAATGTCAGAGCAGAGTAGCACTGAGAAGTAACTTTTTTGTCTTGATGAAGTGAGGCATGAAACAACTTTAAACCTACTCATACTCATGTGGGAAGTTAACCAAAGGTGTTTCCATTAGGTTTGCAGTCAGGACTTTTGAGTACAATTGAAATGGAAACTACATTTATGTCAAAGCATTCTATTCACTGAGAAATCAACTTTTTTGTCTTTATGTGCACAGGTATGAAACAACTTTCAGACATCTCAGAATCATGTGGGAAGTTAAACTACGTTGTTTCCATTAGGTTTGCAGTAAGTGCTTTGGTGTAAAATTGAAATGTATTCTATTTGTATTGTCTAAGCATTGCATGCACTGCGATAACAACTTTTTTGTCTTGATGTGCACAGGTATGAAACAACTTTCAGACATCTCAGAATCATGTGGGAAGTTAAACTAAGTTGTTTCCATTAGGTTTGCAGTAAGTGCTTTGGTGTAAAATTGAAATGTATTCTATTTGTATTGTCTAAGCATTGCATGCACTGAGATAACAACTTTTTTGTGTTGATGTGTACAGCCATAAAAACTTTCAAACTACTCCTAATCATGTGGAAAGTTAACCTAAGGTGTTTCCATTAGGTTTGCAGTCAGGACTTTTGAGTATAATTGAAATGGAAACTACATTTATGTAAAAGCATACTATTCACTGAGAAATCAACTTTTTTGTCTTTATGTGCACAGGAATGAAACAACTTTCAGACATCTCAGAATCATGTGGGAAGTTAATCTAAGTTGTTTCTATTAGGTTTGCAGTAAGTGCTTTGGTGTAAAATTGATATGTATACTATTTGTATTGTCTGAGCATTGCATGCACTGCGATAACAACTTTTTTGTGTTGATGTGTACAGCCATGAAACAACTTTCAAACTACTCATAATCATGTGGAAAGTTAACCTTAGGTGTTTCCATTATGTTTGCAGTAAGTGCTTTGGTGTAAAATTGAAATGTATACTATTTGTATTATAAAAGCATTGCATGCACTGAGAAAACAACTTTTTTGTCTTTATGTGCACAGGTATGAAACAACTTTCAGACATCTCAGAATCATGTGGGAAGTTAACTTAAAGTGTTTCCATTAGGTTTGCAGTAAGTGCGTTGGTGTAAAATTGAAATGTATACTATTTGTATTTTCTAAGCATTGTATGCACTGAGATAACAACTTTTTTGTGTTGATGTGTACAGCCATGCAACAACTTTCAAACTACTCATAATCATGTGGAACGTTAACCTAAGGTGTTTCCATTAGGTTTGCAGTCAGGAGTTTTGAGTAGAATTGAAATGGAAACTGCATTTATGTCAAAGCTTCTATTCACTGAGAAATCAACTTTTTTGTCTTTATGTCCACAGGTATGAAACAACTTTCAGACATCTCAGAATCATGTGGGAAGTTAAACTAAGTTGTTTCGATTAGGTTTGCAGTAAGTGCTTTGGTGTAAAATTGAAATGTATACTATTTGTATTGTCTAAGCATTGCATGCACTGCGATAACAACTTTTTTGTCTTGATGTGCACAGGTATGAAACAACTTTCAGACATCTCAGAATCATGTGGGAAGTGAAAGTAAGTTGTTTCCATTAGGTTTGCAGTAAGTGCTTTGGTGTAAAATTGAAATGTATACTATTTGTATTGTCTGAGCATTGCATGCACTGCGATAACAACTTTTTTGTGTTGATGTGTACAGCCATGAAACAACTTTCAAACTACTCATAATCATGTGGAAAGTTAACCTTAGGTGTTTCCATTATGTTTGCAGTAAGTGCTTTGGTGTAAAATTGAAATGTATACTATTTGTATTATAAAAGCATTGCATGCACTGAGAAAACAACTTTTTTGTCTTGATGTGGACAGGTATGAAACAACTTTCAGACATCTCAGACTCTTGTGGGAAGTTAATCTAAGTTGTTTCCATTAGGTTTGCAGTAAGTGCTTTGCTGTAAAATTGAAATGTATACTATTTGTATTGTAAAAGCATTGCATGCACTGAGAAAACAACTTTTTTGTCTTGATGTGCACAGGAATGAAACAACTTTCAGACATCTCAGAATGATGTGGGAAGTTAATCAAAGTTGTTTCCATTAGGTTTGCAGTAAGTGCTTTGTTGTAAAATTGAAATGTATACTATTTGTATTGTCTAAGCATTGAATGCACTGAGATAACAACTTTTTAGTGTTGATGTGTACAGCCATGAAACAACTTTCAAACTACTCATAATCATGTGGAAAGTTAACTTTAGGTGTTTCCATTAGGTTTGAAGTAAGTGCTTTGATGTAAAATTGAAATGTATACTATTTGTATTGTCTAAGCATTGCATGCACTGAGATAACAACTTTTTTGTGTTGATGTGTACAGCCATGAAACAGCTTTCAATCTACTCATAATCATGTGGAAAGTTAACCTTAGGTGTTTC
This sequence comes from Mobula birostris, assembly GCF_030028105.1. Lineage (NCBI taxonomy): Eukaryota > Metazoa > Chordata > Chondrichthyes > Myliobatiformes > Myliobatidae > Mobula > Mobula birostris. The sequence goes on along the minus strand of NW_027276358.1, from coordinate 11,216 downwards.
CATTAGGTTTGCAGTAAGTGCTTTGATGTAAAATTGAAATGTATACTATTTGTATTGTCTAGGCATTGCATGCACTGAGATAACAACTTTTTTGTGTTGATGTGTACAGCCATGAAACAACTTTCAAACTACTCATAATCATGTGGGAAGTTAACCTAAGCTGTTTCCATTAGGATTGCAGTAAGTACTTTGGTGTAAAATTGAGATGTATACTATCTTAATGTCAGAGCAGAGTAGCACTGAGAAGTAACTTTTTTGTCTTGATGAAGTGAGGCATGAAACAACTTTAAACCTACTCATACTCATGTGGGAAGTTAACCAAATGTGTTTGCATTAGGTTTGCAGTCAGGACTTTTGAGTACAATTGAAATGGAAACTACATTTATGTCAAAGCATTCTATTCACTGTGAAATCAACTTTTTTGTCTTTATGTGCACAGGTATGAAACAACTTTCAGACATCTCAGAATCATGTGGGAAGTTAACTTAAAGTGTTTCCATTAGGTTTACAGTAAGTGCTTTGGTGTAAAATTGAAATGAACACTATTTGTATTGTCTAAGCATTGCATGCACTGAGATAACAACTTTTTTGTGTTGATGTGTACAGCCATGAAACAACTTTCAAACTACTCATAATCATGTGGAAAGTTAACCTAAGGTGTTTCCATTAGGTTTGCAGTCAGGACTTTTGAGTAGAATTGAAATGGAAACTGCATTTATGTCAAAGCATTCTATTCACTGAGAAATCAACTTTTTTGTCTTTATGTGCACAGGTATGAAACAACTTTCAGACATCTCAGAATCATGTGGGAAGTTAACTTAAAGTGTTTCCATTAGGTTTGCAGTAAGTGCGTTGGTGTAAAATTGAAATGTATACTATTTGTATTGTCTAAGCATTGCATGCACTGAGATAACAACTTTTTTGTGTTGATGTGTACAGCCATGAAACAACTTTCAAACTACTCATAATCATGTGGAAAGTTAACCTAAGGTGTTTCCACTAGGTTTGCAGTCAGGACTTTTGAGTAGAATTGAAATGGAAACTGCATTTATGTCAAAGCATTCTATTCACTGAGAAATCAACTTTTTTGTCTTTATGTGCACAGGTATGAAACAACTTTCAGACATCTCAGAATCATGTGGGAAGTTAAACTAAGTTGTTTCCATTAGGTTTACAGTAAGTGCTTTGGTGTAAAATTGAAATGTATACTATTTGTATTCTAAAAGCATTGCATGCACTGAGAAAACAACTTTTTTGTCTTGATGTGCACAGGTATGAAACAACTTTCAGACATCTCAGAATCATGTGGGAAGTTAATCTAAGTTGTTTCCATTAGGTTTGCAGTAAGTGCTTTGATGTAAAATTGAAATGTATCCTATTTGTATTGTCTAAGCATTGCATGCACTGAGATAACAACTTTTTTGTGTTGATGTGTACAGCCATGAAACAGCTTTCAAACTACTCATAATCATGTGGAAAGTTAACCTTACGTGTTTCCATTAGGTTTGCAGTAAGTGCTTTGATGTAAAATTGAAATGTATACTATTTGTATTGTCTAAGCATTGCATGCACTGAGATAACAACTTTTTTGTGTTGATGTGTACAGCCATGAAACAGCTTTCAAACTACTCATAATCATGTGGAAAGTTAACCTTAGGTGTTTCCATTAGGTTTGCAGTAAGTGCTTTGATGTAAAATTGAAATGTATACTATTTGTATTGTCTAGGCATTGCATGCACTGAGATAACAACTTTTTTGTGTTGATGTGTACAGCCATGAAGCAACTTTCAAACTACTCATAATCATGTGGGAAGTTAACCTAAGGTGTTTCCATTAGGTTTGCAGTAAGTACTTTGGTGTAAAATTGAGATGTATACTATCTTAATGTCAGAGCAGAGTAGCACTGAGAAGTAACTTTTTTGTCTTGATGAAGTGAGGCATGAAACAACTTTAAACCTACTCATACTCATGTGGGAAGTTAACCAAAGGTGTTTCCATTAGGTTTGCAGTCAGGACTTTTGAGTACAATTGAAATGGAAACTACATTTATGTCAAAGCATTCTATTCACTGAGAAATCAACTTTTTTGTCTTTATGTGCACAGGTATGAAACAACTTTCAGACATCTCAGAATCATGTGGGAAGTTAAACTACGTTGTTTCCATTAGGTTTGCAGTAAGTGCTTTGGTGTAAAATTGAAATGTATTCTATTTGTATTGTCTAAGCATTGCATGCACTGCGATAACAACTTTTTTGTCTTGATGTGCACAGGTATGAAACAACTTTCAGACATCTCAGAATCATGTGGGAAGTTAAACTAAGTTGTTTCCATTAGGTTTGCAGTAAGTGCTTTGGTGTAAAATTGAAATGTATTCTATTTGTATTGTCTAAGCATTGCATGCACTGAGATAACAACTTTTTTGTGTTGATGTGTACAGCCATAAAAACTTTCAAACTACTCCTAATCATGTGGAAAGTTAACCTAAGGTGTTTCCATTAGGTTTGCAGTCAGGACTTTTGAGTATAATTGAAATGGAAACTACATTTATGTAAAAGCATACTATTCACTGAGAAATCAACTTTTTTGTCTTTATGTGCACAGGAATGAAACAACTTTCAGACATCTCAGAATCATGTGGGAAGTTAATCTAAGTTGTTTCTATTAGGTTTGCAGTAAGTGCTTTGGTGTAAAATTGATATGTATACTATTTGTATTGTCTGAGCATTGCATGCACTGCGATAACAACTTTTTTGTGTTGATGTGTACAGCCATGAAACAACTTTCAAACTACTCATAATCATGTGGAAAGTTAACCTTAGGTGTTTCCATTATGTTTGCAGTAAGTGCTTTGGTGTAAAATTGAAATGTATACTATTTGTATTATAAAAGCATTGCATGCACTGAGAAAACAACTTTTTTGTCTTTATGTGCACAGGAATGAAACAACTTTCAGACATCTCAGAATCATGTGGGAAGTTAACTTAAAGTGTTTCCATTAGGTTTACAGTAAGTGCTTTGGTGTAAAATTGAAATGTATACTATTTGTATTGTCTAAGCATTGCATGCACTGAGATAACAACTTTTTTGTGTTGATGTGTACAGCCATGAAACAACTTTCAAACTACTCATAATCATGTGGAAAGTTAACCTAAGGTGTTTCCATTAGGTTTGCAGTCAGGACTTTTGAGTAGAATTGAAATGGAAACTGCATTTATGTCAAAGCATTCTATTCACTGAGAAATCAACTTTTTTGTCTTTATGTGCACAGGTATGAAACAACTTTCAGACATCTCAGAATCATGTGGGAAGTTAACTTAAAGTGTTTCCATTAGGTTTGCAGTAAGTGCGTTGGTGTAAAATTGAAATGTATACTATTTGTATTTTCTAAGCATTGTATGCACTGAGATAACAACTTTTTTGTGTTGATGTGTACAGCCATGCAACAACTTTCAAACTACTCATAATCATGTGGAACGTTAACCTGAGGTGTTTCCATTAGGTCTGCAGTCAGGAGTTTTGAGTAGAATTGAAATGGAAACTGCATTTATGTCAAAGCTTCTATTCACTGAGAAATCAACTTTTTTGTCTTTATGTCCACAGGTATGAAACAACTTTCAGACATCTCAGAATCATGTGGGAAGTTAAACTAAGTTGTTTCGATTAGGTTTGCAGTAAGTGCTTTGGTGTAAAATTGAAATGTATACTATTTGTATTGTCTAAGCATTGCATGCACTGCGATAACAACTTTTTTGTCTTGATGTGCACAGGTATGAAACAACTTTCAGACATCTCAGAATCATGTGGGAAGTGAAAGTAAGTTGTTTCCATTAGGTTTGCAGTAAGTGCTTTGGTGTAAAATTGAAATGTATACTATTTGTATTGTCTGAGCATTGCATGCACTGCGATAACAACTTTTTTGTGTTGATGTGTACAGCCATGAAACAACTTTCAAACTACTCATAATCATGTGGAAAGTTAACCTTAGGTGTTTCCATTATGTTTGCAGTAAGTGCTTTGGTGTAAAATTGAAATGTATACTATTTGTATTATAAAAGCATTGCATGCACTGAGAAAACAACTTTTTTGTCTTGATGTGGACAGGTATGAAACAACTTTCAGACATCTCAGACTCTTGTGGGAAGTTAATCTAAGTTGTTTCCATTAGGTTTGCAGTAAGTGCTTTGCTGTAAAATTGAAATGTATACTATTTGTATTGTAAAAGCATTGCATGCACTGAGAAAACAACTTTTTTGTCTTGATGTGCACAGGAATGAAACAACTTTCAGACATCTCAGAATGATGTGGGAAGTTAATCAAAGTTGTTTCCATTAGGTTTGCAGTAAGTGCTTTGTTGTAAAATTGAAATGTATACTATTTGTATTGTCTAAGCATTGAATGCACTGAGATAACAACTTTTTAGTGTTGATGTGTACAGCCATGAAACAACTTTCAAACTACTCATAATCATGTGGAAAGTTAACTTTAGGTGTTTCCATTAGGTTTGAAGTAAGTGCTTTGATGTAAAATTGAAATGTATACTATTTGTATTGTCTAAGCATTGCATGCACTGAGATAACAACTTTTTTGTGTTGATGTGTACAGCCATGAAACAGCTTTCAATCTACTCATAATCATGTGGAAAGTTAACCTTAGGTGTTTCCATTAGGTTTGCAGTAAGTGCTTTGATGTAAAATTGAAATGTATACTATTTGTATTGTCTAGGCATTGCATGCACTGAGATAACAACTTTTTTGTGTTGATGTGTACAGCCATGAAACAACTTTCAAACTACTCATAATCATGTGGGAAGTTAACCTAAGCTGTTTCCATTAGGATTGCAGTAAGTACTTTGGTGTAAAATTGAGATGTATACTATCTTAATGTCAGAGCAGAGTAGCACTGAGAAGTAACTTTTTTGTCTTGATGAAGTGAGGCATGAAACAACTTTAAACCTACTCATACTCATGTGGGAAGTTAACCAAATGTGTTTGCATTAGGTTTGCAGTCAGGACTTTTGAGTACAATTGAAATGGAAACTACATTTATGTCAAAGCATTCTATTCACTGTGAAATCAACTTTTTTGTCTTTATGTGCACAGGTATGAAACAACTTTCAGACATCTCAGAATCATGTGGGAAGTTAACTTAAAGTGTTTCCATTAGGTTTACAGTAAGTGCTTTGGTGTAAAATTGAAATGTATACTATTTGTATTGTCTAAGCATTGCATGCACTGAGATAACAACTTTTTTGTGTTGATGTGTACAGCCATGAAACAACTTTCAAACTACTCATAATCATGTGGAAAGTTAACCTAAGGTGTTTCCATTAGGTTTGCAGTCAGGACTTTTGAGTAGAATTGAAATGGAAACTGCATTTATGTCAAAGCATTCTATTCACTGAGAAATCAACTTTTTTGTCTTTATGTGCACAGGTATGAAACAACTTTCAGACATCTCAGAATCATGTGGGAAGTTAACTTAAAGTGTTTCCATTAGGTTTGCAGTAAGTGCGTTGGTGTAAAATTGAAATGTATACTATTTGTATTGTCTAAGCATTGCATGCACTGAGATAACAACTTTTTTGTGTTGATGTGTACAGCCATGAAACAACTTTCAAACTACTCATAATCATGTGGAAAGTTAACCTAAGGTGTTTCCACTAGGTTTGCAGTCAGGACTTTTGAGTAGAATTGAAATGGAAACTGCATTTATGTCAAAGCATTCTATTCACTGAGAAATCAACTTTTTTGTCTTTATGTGCACAGGTATGAAACAACTTTCAGACATCTCAGAATCATGTGGGAAGTTAAACTAAGTTGTTTCCATTAGGTTTACAGTAAGTGCTTTGGTGTAAAATTGAAATGTATACTATTTGTATTGTCTAAGCATTGCATGCACTGAGATAACAACATTTTTGTGTTGATGTGTACAGCCATGAAAACTTTCAAACTACTCCTAATCATGTGGAAAGTTGACCTAAGGTGTTTCCATTAGGTTTGCAGTCAGGACTTTTGAGTATAATTGAAATGGAAACTACATTTATGTAAAAGCATATTATTCACTGAGAAATCAACTTTTTTGTCTTTATGTGCACAGGAATGAAACAACTTTCAGACATCTCAGAATCATGTGGGAAGTTAATCTAAGTTGTTTCCATTAGGTTTGCAGTAAGTGCTTTGGTGTAAAATTGAAATGTATACTATTTGTATTGTCTAAGCATTGCATGCACTGCCATAACAACTTTTTTGTGTTGATGTGTACAGCCATGAAACAACTTTCAAACTACTCATAATCATGTGGAAAGTTAACCTTAGGTGTTTCGATTAGGTTTGCAGTAAGTGCTTTGGTGTAAAATTGAAATCTCTACTATTTGTATTGTAAAAGCATTGCATGCAGTGAGAAAACAACTTTTTTGTCTTGATGTGCACAGGTATGAAACAACTTTCAGACATCTCAGAATCATGTGGGAAGTTAACCTAAGGTGTTTCCATTAGGTTTGCAGTAAGTACTTTGGTGTAAAATTGAGATGTATACTATCTTAATGTCAGAGCAGAGTAGCACTGAAAAGTAACTTTTTTGTAATGATGAAGTGAGGCATGAAACAACTTTAAACCTACTCATACTCATGTGGGAAGTTAACCAAAGGTGTTTCCATTAGGTTTGCAGTCAGGACTTTTGAGTAGAATTGAAATGGAAACTGCATTTATGTCAAAGCATTCTATTCACTGAGAAATCAACTTTTTTGTCTTTATGTGCACAGGTATGAAACAACTTTCAGACATCTCAGAATCATGTGGGAAGTTAATCTAAGTTGTTTCCATTAGGTTACCAGTAAGTGCTTTGGTGTAAATTTGAAATGTATACTATTTGTATTCTAAAAGCATTGCATGCACTGAGAAAACAACTTTTTTGTCTTGATGTGCACAGGTATGAAACAACTTTCAGACATCTCAGAATCATGTGGGAAGTTAATCTAAGTTGTTTCCATTAGGTTTGCAGTAAGTGCTTTGATGTAAAATTGAAATGTATCCTATTTGTATTGTCTAAGCATTGCATGCACTGAGATAACAACTTTTTTGTGTTGATGTGTACAGCCATGAAACAGCTTTCAAACTACTCATAATCATGTGGAAAGTTAACCTTACGTGTTTCCATTAGGTTTGCAGTAAGTGCTTTGATGTAAAATTGAAATGTATACTATTTGTATTGTCTAAGCATTGCATGCACTGAGATAACAACTTTTTTGTGTTGATGTGTACAGCCATGAAACAGCTTTCAAACTACTCATAATCATGTGGAAAGTTAACCTTAGGTGTTTCCATTAGGTTTGCAGTAAGTGCTTTGATGTAAAATTGAAATGTATACTATTTGTATTGTCTAGGCATTGCATGCACTGAGATAACAACTTTTTTGTGTTGATGTGTACAGCCATGAAGCAACTTTCAAACTACTCATAATCATGTGGGAAGTTAACCTAAGGTGTTTCCATTAGGTTTGCAGTAAGTACTTTGGTGTAAAATTGAGATGTATACTATCTTCATGTCAGAGCAGAGTAGCACTGAGAAGTAACTTTTTTGTCTTGATGAAGTGAGGCATGAAACAACTTTAAACCTACTCATACTCATGTGGGAAGTTAACCAAAGGTGTTTCCATTAGGTTTGCAGTCAGGACTTTTGAGTACAATTGAAATGGAAACTACATTTATGTCAAAGCATTCTATTCACTGAGAAATCCACTTTTTTGTCTTTATGTGCACAGGTATGAAACAACTTTCAGACATCTCAGAATCATGTGGGAAGTTAAACTAAGTTGTTTCCATTAGGTTTGCAGTAAGTGCTTTGGTGTAAAATTGAAATGTATACTATTTGTATTGTCTAAGCATTGCATGCACTGCGATAACAACTTTTTTGTCTTGATGTGCACAGGTATGAAACAACTTTCAGACATCTCAGAATCATGTGGGAAGTTAAACTAAGTTGTTTCCATTAGGTTTGCAGTAAGTGCTTTGGTGTAAAATTGAAATGTATACTATTTGTATTGGCTAAGCATTGCATGCACTGAGATAACAACTTGTTTGTGTTGATGTGTAAAGCCATGAAACAACTTTCAAACTACTCATAATCATGTGGAACGTTAACCTAAGGTGTTTCCATTAGGTTTGCAGTCAGGACTTTTGAGTAGAATTGAAATGGAAACTGCATTTATGTCAAAGCATTCTCTTCACTGAGAAATCAACTTTTTTGTCTTTATGTGCACAGGTATGAAACAACTTTCAGACATCTCAGAATCATGTGGGAAGTTAACTTAAAGTGTTTCCATTAGGTTTGCAGTAAGTGCTTTGGTGTAAAATTGAAATGTATACTATTTGTATTGTCTAAGCATTGCATGCACTGAGATAACAACTTTTTTGTGTTGATGTGTACAGCCATGAAACAACTTTCAAACTACTCATAATCATGTGGAAAGTTAACCTAAGGTGTTTCCACTAGGTTTGCAGTCAGGACTTTTGAGTAGAATTGAAATGGAAACTGTATTTATGTCAAAGCTTTCTGTTCACTGAGAAATCAACTTTTTTGTCTTTATGTCCACAGGTATGAAACAACTTTCAGACATCTCAGAATCATGTGGGAAGTTAAACTAAGTTGTTTCCATTAGGTTTGCAGTAAGTGCTTTGGTGTAAAATTGAAATGTATACTATTTGTATTGTCTAAGCATTCCATGCACTGAGATAACAACTTTTTTGTGTTGATGTGTACAGCCATCAAAACTTTCAAACTACTCCTAATCATGTGGAAAGTTAACCTAAGGTGTTTCCATTAGGTTTGCAGTCAGGACTTTTGAGTATAATTGAAATGGAAACTACATTTATGTAAAAGCATACTATTCACTGAGAAATCAACTTTTTTGTCTTTATGTGCACAAGTATGAAACAACTTTCAGACATCTCAGAATCATGTGGGAAGTTAATCTAAGTTGTTTCCATTAGGTTTGCAGTAAGTGCTTTGCTGTAAAATTGAAATGTATACTATTTGTATTGTAAAAGCATTGCATGCACTGAGAAAACAACTTTTTTGTCTTGATGTGCACAGGTATGAAACAACTTTCAGACATCTCAGAATCATGTGGGAAGTTAATCTAAGTTGTTTCCATTAGGTTTGCAGTAAGTGCTTTGATGTAAAATTGAAATGTATACTATTTGTATTGTCTAAGCATTGCATGCACTGAGATAACAACTTTTTTGTGTTGATATCTACAGCCATGAAACAACTTTCAAACTACTCATAATCATGTGGAAAGTTAACCTTAGGTGTTTCGATTAGGTTTGCAGTAAGTGCTTTGGTGTAATATTGAAATCTCTACTATTTGTATTGTAAAAGCATTGCATGCACTGAGAAAACAACTTTTTTGTCTTGATGTGCACAGGTATGAAACAACTTTCAGACATCTCAGAATCATGTGGGAAGTTAACCTAAGGTGTTTCCATTAGGTTTGCAGTAAGTACTTTGGTGTAAAATTGAGATGTATGCTATCTTAATGTCAGAGCAGAGTAGCACTGAAAAGTAACTTTTTTGTCTTGATGAAGTGAGGCATGAAACAACTTTAAACCTACTCATACTCATGTGGGAAGTTAACCAAAGGTGTTTCCATTAGGTTTGCAGTCAGGACTTTTGAGAACAATTGAAATGGAAACTACATTTATGTCAAAGCATTCTATTCACTGAGAAATCAACTTTTTTGTCTTTATGTGCACAGGTATGAAACAAATTTCAGACATCTCAGAATCATGTGGGAAGTTAAACTAAGTTGTTTCCATTAGGTTTGCAGTAAGTGCTTTGGTGTAAAATTGAAAAGTATACTATTTGTATTGTCTAAGCATTGCAGGCACTGCGATAACAACTTTTTTGTGTTGATGTGTACAGCCATGAAACAACTTTCAAACTACTCATAATCATGTGGAAAGTTAACCTTAGGTGTTTTGATTAGGTTTGCAATAAGTGCTTTGGTGTAAAATTGAAATCTCTACTATTTGTATTGTAAAAGCATTGCATGCACTGAGAAAACAACTTTTTTGTCTTGATGTGCACAGGTATGAAACAACTTTCAGACATCTCAGAATCATGTGGGAAGTTAATCTAAGTTGTTTCCATTAGGTTACCAGTAAGTGCTTTGGTGTAAATTTGAAATGTATACTATTTGTATTCTAAAAGCATTGCATGCACTGAGAAAACAACTTTTTTGTCTTGATGTGCACAGGTATGAAACAACTTTCAGACATCTCAGAATCATGTGGGAAGTTAATCTAAGTTGTTTCCATTAGGTTTGCAGTAAGTGCTTTGATGTAAAATTGAAATGTATCCTATTTGTATTGTCTAAGCATTGCATGCACTGAGATAACAACTTTTTTGTGTTGATATCTACAGCCATGAAACAACTTTCAAACTACTCATAATCATGTGGAAAGTTAACCTAAGGTGTTTCCATTAGGTTTGCAGTAAGTACTTTGGTGTAAAATTGAGATGTATACTATCTTAATGTCAGAGCAGAGTAGCACTGAGAAGTAACTTTTTTGTCTTGATGAAGTGAGGCATGAAACAACTTTAAACCTACTCATACTCATGTGGGAAGTTAACCAAAGGTGTTTCCATTAGGTTTGCAGTCAGGACTTTTGAGTACAATTGAAATGGAAACTACATTTATGTCAAAGCATTCTATTCACTGAGAAATCAACTTTTTTGTCTTTATGTGCACAGGTATGAAACAACTTTCAGACATCTCAGAATCATGTGGGAAGTTAAACTAAGTTGTTTCCATTAGGTTTGCAGTAAGTGCTTTGGTGTAAAATTGAAATGTATTCTATTTCTATTGTCTAAGCATTGCATGCACTGCGATAACAACTTTTTTGTCTTGATGTGCACAGGTATGAAACAACTTTCAGACATCTCAGAATCATGTGGGAAGTTAAACTAAGTTGTTTCCATTAGGTTTGCAGTAAGTGCTTTGGTGTAAAATTGAAATTTATTCTATTTGTATTGTCTAAGCATTGCATGCACTGAGATAACAACTTTTTTGTGTTGATGTGTACAGCCATGAAAACTTTCAAACTACTCCTAATCATGTGGAAAGTTAACCTAAGGTGTTTCCATTAGGTTTGCAGTCAGGACTTTTGAGTATAATTGAAATGGAAACTACATTTATGTAAAAGCATACTATTCACT
>NW_027276357.1:0-40871 GCF_030028105.1 Mobula birostris | reverse complement strand
GGTAGAACGGCACTGGTATTATGTAGAGAGATGGGGAGGATGGCACTGGTTTTATGTAGAGAGATTGAGAACACGGCACTGGTTTTACGTAGATAGATGGGTAGCACGGCACTGGTTTAATATAGATAGATGTGGAGGACGGCACTGGTTTTATGTAGATAGATGAGTAGGATGGCACTGATTTTATGTAGATAGATGGGGTGGACGACACTGGTTTTATGTAGATAGATAGGGTAGGACGGCACTGGTTTTCTGTATATAGATGGGAAGGACGGCACTGGTTTTATGTAGATATATGGGGAGGATGGCACTGGTTTTATGTAGTTAGATGGGTGGGCAGCACTGGTTTTTTTAGATAGATGGGGTGGGTGGCACTGGTTTTATGTTGATGGATCAGTAGCACGGCACTGGTTTCATGTAGAGAGATGGAGAGGATGGCACTGGTTTTATGTAGAGAGACGGGGAGGACGACTTTGGTTTTATGCACACAGATGGGGAGAACGGCACTTGTTTTATGTAGATAGTTGGGTAGGACAGCACTGGTTTTATGTAGTTAGATGGGTAGGACGGCGCTGGTTTTATGTAGTTAGATGGGGAGGACGGCACTGGGATTATGTAGAGAGATGGGAAGGATGGCACTGGTTTTATGTAGTTAGATGGGGAGGACGGCACTGGTTTTATGTAGATAGATGTGGACGATGGCACTGGTTTTATGTACTTATTTGGGGAGGACGGCACTGGTTTTATGTAGTTAGATGGGTAGGATGGCACTGGTTTTATGTAGACGGGTGGGTAGGACGGCACTGGATTTATTAAGAGAGATGGGGTGGGTGGCACTGGTTTTATGTTGATGAATGAGTAGCACGGCACTGGTTTGATGTAGATAGATGAGTAGGATGGCACTGATTTTATGTAGGTAGATGGGGTGGACGACACTGGTTTATGTAGATAGATGGGTAGGACAGCACTGGTTTTCTGTATATAGATGGGAAGGACGGCACTGGTTTTATGTAGATATATGGGGAGGATGACACTGGTTTTATGTAGTTAGATGGGTGGGCAGCACTGGTTTTTTTAGATAGATGGGGAGGATGACACTGGTTTTATGTACTCAGTTGGGTAGGACGGCACTGGTTTTATGTAGTTAGATGGGTAGGATGGCACTGGTTTTATGTAGATGGGTGGGTAGGACGGCGCTGGTTTCATTTAGAGAGATGGGGTGGGTGGCACTGGTTTTATGTTGATGATCAGTAGCACGGCACTGGTTTTATGTATAGAGATGGAGAGGATGGCACTGGTTTTATGTAGAGAGACGGGGAGGACGACACTGGTTTTATGTAGAGAGATGGGGAGGACGACTTTGGTTTTATGCACACAGATGGGGAGAACGGCACTTGTTTTATGTAGATAGTTGGGTAGGACAGCACTGGTTTTATGAAGTTAGATGGGTTGGACGGCGCTGGTTTTATGTAGTTAGATGGGGAGGACGGCACTGGGATTATGTAGAGAGATGGAAAGGATGGCACTGGTTTTATGTAGATAGATGGGGAGGACGGCTCTCGTTTTATGTAGATAGATGTGGACGATGGCACTGGTTTTATGTACTTAGTTGGGGAGGATGGCACTGGTTTTATGTAGTTAGATGGGTAGGATGGCACTGGTTTTATGTAGACGGGTGGGTAGGACGGCACTGGATTTATTTAGAGAGATGGGGTGTGTGGCACTGGTTTTATGTTGATGAATGAGTAGCACGGCACTGGTTTGATGTAGATAGATGGGTAGGACGGCAATGGTCTTATGTAGGTAGATGAGGAAGATGGCACTGGTTTTATGTAGAGAGATGGAGAGGACGGCACCGATATTATGTAGTTAGATGGGGAGGATGGCACTGGTTTTATCTAGTTCGTTGGGTACGACGGCACTGGTTTTATCTAGATAGATGGGGAGGACAGCACTGGTTTTATGTAGTGAGATGTGAAGGACGGCACTGGATTTATGTAATGAGATGGAGAGGACGGGCCCTAGTTTCATGTAGATAGATGGGGTGGACGGTACTGGTTTTATGTTGATAGATGGGTCGAACGGCACTGGTTTTATGTTGAGAGATGTTGAGTACGGCACTGGTTTTATGTAGATAGATGGGGAGGACAAAACTGGTTTTATGTAGTGAGATGGAGAGGACGGCACTGGATTTATTTAGAGAGATGGGGTGGGTGGCACTGGTTTTATGTTGATGAATGAGTAGCACGGCACTGGTTTTATGTAGATGAATGGGTAGGATTGCAATGGTCTTATGTAGGTAGATGAGGAAGATGGCACTGGTTTTATGTAGAGAGATGGAGAGGACGGCACTGGTATTATGTAGTTAGATGGGGAGGATGGCTCTGGTTTTATCTAGATTGTTGGGTACGACGGCACTGGTTTTATGTAGAGAGATGTTGAGGACAGCACTGGTTTTATGTAGATAGATGGGGAGGACAAAACTGGTTTTATGTAGAGAGATGGAGAGGACGGCACTGGTTTTATGTAGTCAGATGGGGAGGATGGCACTGGTTTTATGTAGAGAGACGGGGAGGACGACTCTGGTTTTATGTAGAGAGATGGGGAAAACGACACTGGTTTTATGTAGAGAGATGGAGAGGATGGCACTGGTTTTATGTAGAGAAATGGGGAGGACGGCACTGGTTTTATGTAGAGAGATGGGGAGGACGACTCTCGTTTTATGCAGACAGATGGGGAGAACGGCACTTGTTTTATGTAGATAGATGGGGAGGACGGCACTGGTTTTATTTAGAGAGATGGGGTGGGTGGCACTGGTTTTATGTTGATGAATGAGTCGCACGGCACTGGTTTGATGTAGATAGATGGGTAGGACGGCAATGGTCTTATGTAGGTAGATGAGGAAGATGGCACTGGTTTTATGTAGAGAGATGGAGAGGACGGCACTGGTATTATGTAGTTAGATGGGGAGGATGGCACTGGTTTTATCTAGTTCGTTGGGTACGACGGCACTGGTTTTATCTAGATAGATGGGGAGGACGACACTGGTTTTATGTAGAGAGATGGGTGGGCAGCACTGTTTTTTTGTAGATAGATGGGGAGGACGGCACTGGTTTTATGTAGATAGATGGGTAGGATGGCACTGGTTTATGTAGATAGATGGGGAGGACAGCACTGGTTTTATGTAGAGAGATGTGAAGGACGGCACTGGATTTATGTAATGAGATGGAGAGGACGGGCCCTGGTTTCATGTAGATAGATGGGGTGGACGGTACTGGTTTTATGTTGATAGATGGGTCGAACGGCACTGGTTTTATGTAGAGAGATGTTGAGGACGGCACTGGTTTTATGTAGATAGATGGGGAGGACGGCACTGGTTTCATGTAGAGAGATGGAGAGGATGGCACTGGTTTTATGTAGAGAGAAGGGGAGGACGACTCTGGTTTTATGTAGAGAGATGGGGAGGACGACACTGGTTTTATGTAGAGAGATGGAGAGGATGGCACTGGTTTTATGTAGAGGAATGGGGAGGACGACACTGGTTTTATGTAGAGAGATGTGTCGGATGGCACTGGATTTATGTAGACGGGTGGGTAGGACGGCGCTGGTTTCATTTATACTGAATTGTTGGGTGGCACTGGTTTTATGTTGATGGATCAGTAGCACGGCACTGGTTTTATGTAGATAGATGGGTAGGATGGCACTGGTTTTATGTAGATAGATGGGGAGGACAGCACTGGTTTAATGTACAGAGATGTGGAGGACGGCACTGGATTTATGTAATGAGATGGAGAGGACGGGCCCTGGTTTTATGTAGATAGATGGGGTGGACGGTACTGGTTTTACGTAGATAGATAGGTAGCACGGCACTGGTTTTATATAGATAGATGGGGAGGACAACAGTGGCTTTATGTGGATAGATGGAAAGGATGGCACTGGTTTTATGTAGATATATGGGGAGGACAAAACTGGATTTATGTAGAGAGAAGGAGTGGACGGCACTGGTTTTATGTAGTCAGATGGGGACGGTGGCACTGGTTTTATGTAGAGAGATGGAGACGACAGCACTGGTTTTATGTAGAGAGATGGAGAGGATGGCACTGGTTTTATGTAGAGAGACGGGGAGGACGACACTGGTTTTATGTAGAGAGATGGGGAGGACGACTTTGGTTTTATGCACGCAGATGAGGAGAACGGCACTTGTTTCATGTAGATAGTTGGGTAGGACAGCACTGGTTTTATGTAGTTAGTTGGGTAGGACAGCACTGGTTTTATGTAGTTGGATGGGTAGGACGGCGCTGGTTTTATGTAGTTAGATGGGGAGGACGGCACTGGTATTATGTAGAGAGATGGAAAGGATGGCACTGGTTTTATGTAGATAGATGGGGAGGACGGCACTGGTTTTATGTAGATAGATGGGGAGGATGACACTGGTTTTACGTACTTAGTTGGGGAGGACAGCACTGGTTTTATGTAGTTAGATGCGTAGGATGGCAGTGGTTTTATGTAGACGGGTGGGTAGGACGGCACTGGTTTTATTGAGAGATGGGGTGGGTGGCACTGGTTTTATGTTGATGGATGAGTAGCACGGCACTGGTTTGATGTAGATAGATGGGTAGGACGGCAATGGTCTTATGTAGGTAGATGAGGAAGATGGCACTGGTTTTATGTAGAGAGATGGAGAGGACGGCACTGGTATTATGTAGTTAGATGGGGAGGACGACACTGGTTTTATCTAGATAGATGGGGAGGACGACACAGGTTTTATGCAAATAGATGGGGAGGACGGTACTGGTTTTATGTAGATAGATGGGGAGGATGGCACTGGTTTTATGTAGATACATGGGTGGGCAGCACTGGATTTTTGTAGATAGATGGGCCGGACGGCACTGGTTTTATGTAGATAGATGGGTCGAACGGCACTGGTTTTATGTAGAGAGATGTTGAGGACGGCACTGGTTTTATGTAGATAGATGGGGAGGACAAAACTGGTTTTATGTAGAGAGATGGAGACGACGGCACTGGTTTTATGTAGTCAGATGGGGAGGACGGCACAGGTTTTATGTAGAGAGATGGAGAGGATGGCACTGGTTTTATGTAGAGAGATGGGGAGGACAACACTGGTTTTATGTAGAGAGATGGGGAGGACGACACTGGTTTTATGCAGAGAGATGGAGAGGATGGCACTGGTTTTATGTAGAGAAATGGGGAGGACGGCACTGGTTTTATGTAGATAGATAGGGAGGACGACTCTCGTTTTATGCAGACAGATGGGGAGGACGGCACTTGTTTTATGCAGATAGATGGGGAGGACTGCACTGGTTTTATGTAGATAGATGGGGAGGATGACACTGGTTTTATGTACTTAGTTGGGGAGGACGGCACTGGTTTTATGTAGATAGATGGGTAGGATGACAGTGGTTTTATGTACTTAGTAGGGGAGGACGGCACTGGTTTTATGTAGTTAGATGGGTAGGATGGCACTGGTTTTATGTAGATGGGTGGGTAGGACGGCACTGGTTTTATTTAGAGAGATGGGCTGGGTAGGACGGCACTGGTTTTATTTAGAGAGATGGGGTGGGTGGCACTGGTTTTATGTTGATAGATGGGGTGGGTGGCACTGGTTTTATGTTGATAGATGGGTAGGATGGCACCGATTTTATGTAGAGAGATGGAGAGGACGGCACTGGTATTATGTATTTAGATGGGGAGGATGGCACTGGTTTTATCTAGTTCGTTGGGTACGACGGCACTGGTTTTATCTAGATAGATGGGGAGGACAACACTGGTTTTATGCAGACAGATGGGGAGGACGGTACTGGTTTTATGAGAGAGATGGAGAGTACGGCACTGGTATTATGTATATAGATGGGAAGGGTGGCACTGTTTTTATGTAGATAGATGGGTGGGACGGCACTGGTTTTATGTATATAGATGGGTAAGACGGCACTGGTTTTATGTAGATAGATGGGGAGGACAACACTGTTTTTATGTAGAGAGATGGAAAGGACGGCACTGGTTTTATGTAGTTAGATGAGGAGGACGGCACTGGTTTTATGTAGTTAGATGGGTAGGATGCACTGGTTTTATGTAGATAGATGGGTGGGCAGCACTGTTTTTTTGTAGATAAATGGGGACGACGGCACTGGTTTTATGTAGATAGATGGGTAGGATGGCACTGGTTTTATGTAGATAAATGGGGAGGACAGCACTGGTTTTATGTACAGAGATGTGGAGGATGGCACTGGATTTATGTAATGAGATGGAGAGGACGGGCCCTGGTTTTATGTAGATAGATGGGGTGGACGGTACTGGTTTTATGTTGATAGATGGGTAGAACGGCACTGGTATTATGTAGAGAGATGGGGAGGATGGCACTGGTTTTATGTAGAGAGATTGAGAACACGGCACTGGTTTTACGTAGATAGATGGGTAGCACGGCACTGGTTTAATATAGATAGATGTGGAGGACGGCACTGGTTTTATGTAGATAGATGAGTAGGATGGCACTGATTTTATGTAGATAGATGGGGTGGACGACACTGGTTTTATGTAGATAGATAGGGTAGGACGGCACTGGTTTTCTGTATATAGATGGGAAGGACGGCACTGGTTTTATGTAGATATATGGGGAGGATGGCACTGGTTTTATGTAGTTAGATGGGTGGGCAGCACTGGTTTTTTTAGATAGATGGGGTGGGTGGCACTGGTTTTATGTTGATGGATCAGTAGCACGGCACTGGTTTCATGTAGAGAGATGGAGAGGATGGCACTGGTTTTATGTAGAGAGACGGGGAGGACGACTTTGGTTTTATGCACACAGATGGGGAGAACGGCACTTGTTTTATGTAGATAGTTGGGTAGGACAGCACTGGTTTTATGTAGTTAGATGGGTAGGACGGCGCTGGTTTTATGTAGTTAGATGGGGAGGACGGCACTGGGATTATGTAGAGAGATGGGAAGGATGGCACTGGTTTTATGTAGTTAGATGGGGAGGACGGCACTGGTTTTATGTAGATAGATGTGGACGATGGCACTGGTTTTATGTACTTATTTGGGGAGGACGGCACTGGTTTTATGTAGTTAGATGGGTAGGATGGCACTGGTTTTATGTAGACGGGTGGGTAGGACGGCACTGGATTTATTAAGAGAGATGGGGTGGGTGGCACTGGTTTTATGTTGATGAATGAGTAGCACGGCACTGGTTTGATGTAGATAGATGAGTAGGATGGCACTGATTTTATGTAGGTAGATGGGGTGGACGACACTGGTTTATGTAGATAGATGGGTAGGACAGCACTGGTTTTCTGTATATAGATGGGAAGGACGGCACTGGTTTTATGTAGATATATGGGGAGGATGACACTGGTTTTATGTAGTTAGATGGGTGGGCAGCACTGGTTTTTTTAGATAGATGGGGAGGATGACACTGGTTTTATGTACTCAGTTGGGTAGGACGGCACTGGTTTTATGTAGTTAGATGGGTAGGATGGCACTGGTTTTATGTAGATGGGTGGGTAGGACGGCGCTGGTTTCATTTAGAGAGATGGGGTGGGTGGCACTGGTTTTATGTTGATGATCAGTAGCACGGCACTGGTTTTATGTATAGAGATGGAGAGGATGGCACTGGTTTTATGTAGAGAGACGGGGAGGACGACACTGGTTTTATGTAGAGAGATGGGGAGGACGACTTTGGTTTTATGCACACAGATGGGGAGAACGGCACTTGTTTTATGTAGATAGTTGGGTAGGACAGCACTGGTTTTATGAAGTTAGATGGGTTGGACGGCGCTGGTTTTATGTAGTTAGATGGGGAGGACGGCACTGGGATTATGTAGAGAGATGGAAAGGATGGCACTGGTTTTATGTAGATAGATGGGGAGGACGGCTCTCGTTTTATGTAGATAGATGTGGACGATGGCACTGGTTTTATGTACTTAGTTGGGGAGGATGGCACTGGTTTTATGTAGTTAGATGGGTAGGATGGCACTGGTTTTATGTAGACGGGTGGGTAGGACGGCACTGGATTTATTTAGAGAGATGGGGTGTGTGGCACTGGTTTTATGTTGATGAATGAGTAGCACGGCACTGGTTTGATGTAGATAGATGGGTAGGACGGCAATGGTCTTATGTAGGTAGATGAGGAAGATGGCACTGGTTTTATGTAGAGAGATGGAGAGGACGGCACCGATATTATGTAGTTAGATGGGGAGGATGGCACTGGTTTTATCTAGTTCGTTGGGTACGACGGCACTGGTTTTATCTAGATAGATGGGGAGGACAGCACTGGTTTTATGTAGTGAGATGTGAAGGACGGCACTGGATTTATGTAATGAGATGGAGAGGACGGGCCCTAGTTTCATGTAGATAGATGGGGTGGACGGTACTGGTTTTATGTTGATAGATGGGTCGAACGGCACTGGTTTTATGTTGAGAGATGTTGAGTACGGCACTGGTTTTATGTAGATAGATGGGGAGGACAAAACTGGTTTTATGTAGTGAGATGGAGAGGACGGCACTGGTTTTATGTAGTCAGATGGGGAGGACGGCACTGGTTTTATGTAGAGAGATGGAGAGTATGGCACTGGTTTTATGTAGAGAGATGGGGAGGACAACTCTGGTTTTATGTAGAGAGATGGGGAGGACGACACTGGTTTTATGTAGAGAGATGGAGAGAATGGCACTGGTTTTATGTAGAGAAATGGGTAGGACGGCACTGGTTTTATGTAGAGAGATGGGGAGGACGACTCTCGTTTTATGCAGACAGATGGGGAGAACAGCACTTGTTTTATGTAGATAGATGGGGAGGACGGCACTGGTTTTATTTAGAGAGATGGGGTGGGTGGCACTGGTTTTATGTTGATAGATGTGTACGACGGCAATGGTTTTATGTAGATAGATGGGGAGGACAACACTGGTTTTATGTAGAGAGATAGGGAGGACGGCATTTGTTTTATGTAGATAGATGGGTAGGATGGCACTGGTTTCATGTAGAGAGATGGGGAGGATGGCACTGGTTTTATGTAGTTAGATGGGGAGGACTGCACTGGTATTATGTAGAGAAATGGAGAGGATGGCACTGGTTTTATGTAGATAGATGTGGAGGACGGCACTGTTTTTATGTAGATAGATGGGGAGGATGACACTGGTTTTATGTACTTAGTTGGGGAGGACGGCACTGGATTTATGTAGTTAGATGGGTAGGATGGCACTGGTTTTATGTAGACGGGTGGGTAGGACGGCACTGGATTTATTTAGAGAGATGGGGTGGGTGGCACTGGTTTTATGTTGATGAATGAGTAGCACGGCACTGGTTTTATGTAGATAGATGGGTAGGATGGCAATGGTCTTATGTAGGTAGATGAGGAAGATGGCACTGGTTTTATGTAGAGAGATGGAGACGACGGCAGTGGTATTATGTAGTTAGATGGGAAGGATGGCACTGGTTTTATCTAGTTCGTTGGGTACGACGGCACTGGTTTTATCTAGATAGATGGGGAGGACGACACTGGTTTTATGTAGATAGATGGGTGGGCAGCACTGGTTTTTTGTAGATAGATGGGGAGGACGGCACTGCTTTTATGTAGATAGATGGGTAGGATGGCACTGGTTTATGTAGATAGATGGGGAGGACAGCACTGGTTTTATGTAGAGAGATGTGAAGGACGGCACTGGATTTATGTCATGAGATGGAGAGGACGGGCCCTGGTTTTATGTAGATAGATGGTGTGAACGGTACTGGTTTGATGTTGATAGATGGGTCGAACGGCACTGGTTTTATGTAGAGAGATGTTGAGGACAGCACTGGTTTTATGTAGATAGATAGGGAGGACAAAACTGGTTTTACGTAGAGAGATGGAGAGGACGGCACTGGTTTTATGTAGTCAGATGGGGAGGACGGCACTGGTTTTATGTAGAGAGATGGAGAGGATGGCACTGGTTTTATGTAGAGAGATGGGGAGGACGACTCTGGTTTTATGTAGAGAGATGGGGAGGACGACACTGGTTTTATGTAGAGAGATGGAGAGGATGGCACTTGTTTTATGTAGAGAAATGGGGAGGACGGCACTGGTTTTATGTAGAGAGATGGGGAGGACGACTCTCGTTTTATGCAGACAGATGGGGAGAACGGCACTTGTTTTATGTAGATAGATGGGGAGGACGGCACTGGTTTTATTTAGAGAGATGAGGTGGGTGGCACTGGTTTTATGTTGATGAATGAGTAGCACGGCACTGGTTTGATGTAGATAGATGGGTAGGACGGCAATGGTCTTATGTAGGTTGATGTGGAAGATGGCACTGGTTTTATGTAGAGAGATGGAGAGGACGGCACCGGTTTTATATAGAGAGATTGGGTGTATGGCACTGGTTTTATGTAGATAGATGAGTAGGATGGCACTGATTTTATGTAGATAGATGGGGTGGACGACACTGGTTTTATGTAGATAGATGAGTAGGATGGCACTGATTTTATGTAGATAGATGGGGTGGACGACCCTGGTTTTATGTAGATAGATGGGTAGGACGGCACTGGTTTTATGAAGAGAGATAGAGAGGACGGCACTGGTTTTATATAGAGAGATTGGGTGGATGACACTGGTTTTATGTAGAGAGATGGAGAGGATGGCACTTGTTTTATGTAGAGAAATGGGGAGGACGGCACTGGTTTTATGTCGAGAGATGGGGAGGACGACTCTCGTTTTATGCAGACAGATGGGGAGAACGGCACTTGTTTTATGTAGATAGATGGGGAGGACGGCACTGGTTTTATTTAGAGAGATGGGGTGGGTGGCACTGGTTTTATGTTGATGAATGAGTAGCACGGCACTGGTTTGATGTAAATAGATGGGTAGGACGGCACTGGTTTTATGAAGAGAGATAGAGAGGACGGCACTGGTTTTATATAGAGAGATTGGGTGGATGACACTGGTTTTATGTAGAGAGATGGGGAGGACCGCATTTGTTTTATGTAGATAGATGGGGAGGACGGCACTGGTTTTACGTAGAGCGATGGGGAGGACGACACTGCTTTTATGCAGATAGATGGGTAGGACGGCACTGGTTTTATGTAGTTAGATGGGTAGGATGGCACTGGTTTTATGTAGAGAGATGTGGAGGACGGCACTAGATTCATGTAGAGAGATGGAGAGTACGGCACTGGTATTAAGTATAAAGATGGGTAGGACGGCAATGGTCTTATGTAGATAGATGAGGAAGATGGCACTGGTTTTATGTAGAGAGATGGAGAGGACAGCACTGGTATTATGTAGTTAGATGGGGAGGAAGGCGCTGGTTTTATCTAGTTCGTTGGGTACGACGGCACTGGTTTTATCTAGATAGATGGGGTGGACGACACTGGTTTTATGCAGATAGATGGGTAGGACGACACTGGTTTTATGTAGAGAGATGGGGAGGATGGCACTGGTTTTATGTAGTTAGATGGGTAGGATGGCACTGGTTTTATGTAGACGGGTGGGTAGGACGGCACTGCTTTTATTTAGAGAGATGGGGTGGATGGCACTGGTTTTATGTTGATGGATCAGTAGCACGGCACTGGTTTTATGTAGATAGATGGGT
This sequence comes from Mobula birostris, assembly GCF_030028105.1. NCBI lineage: Eukaryota > Metazoa > Chordata > Chondrichthyes > Myliobatiformes > Myliobatidae > Mobula > Mobula birostris. Next base: position 29,294 of record NW_027276357.1, on the reverse strand, counting down.
AGGAGGGCACTGGTTTTATGTTGATGGATCAGTAGCACGGCACTGGTTTTATGTAGATAGATGGGTAGGAGGGCACTGGTTTTATGTAGATATATGGGTAGGAAAGCACTTGTTTTATGTAGTTAGATGGGGAGTACGGCACTGCTTTTAAGTAGGTAGATGGGAAACACAGCACTGGACTTATGTAGATAGATGGGGAGGATGGCACTGGTTTTACGTAGAGCAATGGGGAGGACGACACTGCGTTTATGGAGACAGATGGGGAGGACGGCACTGGTTTTATATAGGTAGATGGGGACGACAACAGTGGTTTTATGTAGATAGATGGAAAGGACGGCACTGGTTTTATATAGAGAGATGGAGAGGACAGCACTGGTTTTATGTAGTTAGATGGGGAGGATGGCGCTGGTTTTATCTATTTCGTTGGGTACGGCGGCACTGGTTTTATCTAGATACATGGGGAGGACGACACTGGTTTTATGCAGACAGATGGGGAGGACGGTACTGGTTTTATGAGAGAGATGGAGAGTACGGCACTGGTTTTCTGTATAGAGATCTGTAGGGTAGCACTGGTTTCTGTAGATAGATGGGTGGGACAGCACTGGTTTTATATAGATAGATGGGTAGGACGGCACTGGTTTTATGTAGATAGATGAGGAGGACGGCACTGGTTTTATGTAGATAGATGAGTAGGATGGCATTGATTTTATGTAGAGAGATAGAGAGGACGGCACTGGTTTTAGGTAGATAGATGGGTGGGACGGCACTGGTTTTATGTAGATAGATGAGTAGGATCGCACTGATTTTATGTGGATAGATGGGGTGGACGACACTGGTTTTATGTAGATAGATGGGTAGAACGGCACTGGTTTTATGTAGAGAGATAAAGAGGACGGTACTGGTTTTATATAGGTAGTTGGGGAGGACAACACTCCTTATATGTAGAGAGATGGAAAGGACGGCACTGGTTTTATGTAGATAGATGGGGAGGACGGCACTGGTTTTATGTAGACAGATAGAGAGGAGAGCACTGGTTTTATATAGGTAGATGGGGAGGACAACAGTGGTTTTATGTATAGAGATGGAGAGGACGGCACTGATTTTATGTAGAGAGACGGGGAGGACGGCACTGGTTTTATGTAGAGAGATGGGGAGGACGACACTGCTTTTATGCAGACAGATGGGGAGGACGGTATTTGTTTTATGTAGATAGATGGGTAGGACAGCACTGGTTTTTTGTAGTTAGATGGGTAGGACGGCACTGGTTTTATGTAGATAGATGAGGAGGACGGCACTGGTTTTATGTAGAGAGATGGAGAGGATGGCACTGGTTTTATGTAGAGAGACGGGGAGGACCACACTGGTTTTATGTAGAGAGATGGGGAGGACGACGTTGGTTTTATGCACACAGATGTGGAGAATGGCACTTGTTTCATGTAGATAGTTGGGTCGGACAGCACTGGTTTTATGTAGTTAGATGGGTAGGACGGCGCTGGTTTTATGTAGTTAGATGGGGAGGACGGCACTGGTATTATGTAGAGAGATGGAAAGGATGGCACTGGTTTTATGTAGATAGATGGGGAGGACGGCACTGGTTTTATGTAGATAGTTGGGGAGGATGACACTGGTTTTATGTACTTAGTTGGGGAGGACAGCACTGGTTTTATGTAGTTAGATGGGTAGGATGGCACTGGTTTATGTAGACGGGTGGGTAGGATGGCACTGGTTTTATTGAGAGATGGGTGGGTGGCACTGGTTTTATGTTGATGGATGAGTAGCACGGCACTGGTTTGATGTAGATAGATGGGTAGGACGGCAATGGTCTTATGTAGGTAGATGAGGAAGATGGCACTGGTTTTATGTAGAGAGATGGAGAGGACGGCACTGGTATTATGTAGTTAGATGGGGAGGATGGCACTGGTTTTATCTAGTTCGTTGGGTACGATGGCACTGGTTTTATCTAGATAGATGGGGAGGACGACACTGGTTTTATGCAGACAGATGGGGAGGATGGCACTGGTTTTATGTAGTTAGATGGGGAGGACGGCACTGGTATTATGTAGAGAGATGGAAAGGATGGCACTAGTTTTATATAGATAGATGGGGAGGACGGCACTGTTTTTCTGTAGATAGATGGGGAGGACGACACTGTTTTTATGTTGATGGATCAGTAGCACGGCACTGGTTTTATGTAGGTAGATGGGTAGGACGGCAATGGTCTTATGCTGATAGATGAGGAAGATGGCACTGGTTTTATGTAGGGAGATGGAGAGGATGGCACTGGTATTATTTAGTTAGATGGGCAGGATGGCACTGGTTTTATCTAGATTGATGGGGAGGACGACACTGGTTTTATGCAGACAGATGGGGAGGACGGTACTGGTTTTATGAGAGAGATGGAGAGTACGGCACTGGTATTATGTATATAGATGGGTAGGGTGGCACTGGTTTTATGTAGAGAGTTGCATAGGACAGGACTGGTTTTATGTACATAGATGGGTAGGACGGCACTGGTTTTATGTAGATAGATGAGGAGGACGGCACTGGTTTTATGTAGTTAGATGGGTACGAGGGCACTGGTTTTATTTAGAGAGATGGGGTGGATGGCACTGGTTTTATGTTGATGGATCAGTAGGACGGCACTGGTTTTATGTAGATAGTTGAGTAGGATGGCACTGGTTTTATGTAGAGAGATGTGGAGGACGGCACTGGATTCATGTAGAGAGATGGAGAGAACGGGCACTGGTTTTATGTAGATAGATGGGGTGGACTGCACTGGTTTTATGTAGATAGATGGGGAGGACGACACTGGTTTTATGTTGATGGATCAGTAGCACGGCACTGGTTTTATGTAGATAGATGGGTAGGACGGCAATGGTCTTATGCAGATAGATGAGGAAGATGGCACTGGTTTTATGTAGAGAGATGGACAGGACGGCACTGGTATTATGTAGTTAGATGAGGAGGATGTCACTGGTTTTATCTAGATTGATGGGGAGGACGACACTGGTTTTATGCAGACAGATGGGGAGGACGGTACTGGTTTTATGAGAGAGATGGAGAGTACGGCACTGGTACTATGAATATAGATGGGTAGGGTGGCACTGGTTTTATGTAGAGAGATGCAGAGGACAGTACTGGTTTTATGTAGATAGATGGGTAGGACGGCCCTGGTTTTATGTAGATAGATGGGTAGGATGGCACTGATTTTATGTAGATAAATGAAGAAGACGGCACTGGTTTTATGTAGATAGATGGGGAGGATGGCACTGGTTTTATGTAGATAGATGAGTAGGATGGCACTGATTTTATGTAGATAGATGGGGAGGACGGCACTTATTTTATGTAGTTAGATGGGGAGGACGGCACTGGTTTTATGAGAGAGATGGAGAGTACGGCACTGGTATTATGTATATAGATGGGTAGGGTGGCACTGGTATTATGTATATAGATGGGTAGGGTGGCACTGGTTTTATGTAGAGAGATGCAGAGGACAGGACTGGTTTTATGTAGATAGATGGGGAGGACGGCACTGGTTTTATGCAGACAGATGAGGAGGACGGTACTGGTTTTCTGAGAGAGATGGAGAGTACGGCACTGGTATTATGTATATAGATGGGTAGGGTGGCACTGGTATTATGTATATAGATTGGTAGGGTGGCACTGGTTTTATGTAGAGAGATGCAGAGGACAGGACTGGTTTTATGTAGATAGATGAGGAGGACGGCACTGGTTTTATGTAGATAGATGGGTAGGATGGCACTGGTTTTATGTAGATAAATGGGGAGGACGGCACTGGTTTTATGTAGATAGATGGGGAGGATGGCACTGGTTTTATGTAGATAGATGGGTAGAACGGCACTGGTTTTATGTAGAGAGATAAAGAGGACGGTACTGGTTTTATATAGGTAGTTGGGGAGGACAACACTCCTTATATGTAGAGAGATGGAAAGGACGGCACTGGTTTTATGTAGATAGATGGGGAGGACGGCACTGGTTTTATGTAGACAGATAGAGAGGAGAGCACTGGTTTTATATAGGTAGATGGGGAGGACAACAGTGGTTTTATGTATAGAGATGGAGAGGACGGCACTGATTTTATGTAGAGAGACGGGGAGGACGGCACTGGTTTTATGTAGAGAGATGGGGAGGACGACACTGCTTTTATGCAGACAGATGGGGAGGACGGTATTTGTTTTATGTAGATAGATGGGTAGGACAGCACTGGTTTTTTGTAGTTAGATGGGTAGGACGGCACTGGTTTTATGTAGATAGATGAGGAGGACGGCACTGGTTTTATGTAGAGAGATGGAGAGGATGGCACTGGTTTTATGTAGAGAGACGGGGAGGACCACACTGGTTTTATGTAGAGAGATGGGGAGGACGACGTTGGTTTTATGCACACAGATGTGGAGAATGGCACTTGTTTCATGTAGATAGTTGGGTCGGACAGCACTGGTTTTATGTAGTTAGATGGGTAGGACGGCGCTGGTTTTATGTAGTTAGATGGGGAGGACGGCACTGGTATTATGTAGAGAGATGGAAAGGATGGCACTGGTTTTATGTAGATAGATGGGGAGGACGGCACTGGTTTTATGTAGATAGTTGGGGAGGATGACACTGGTTTTATGTACTTAGTTGGGGAGGACAGCACTGGTTTTATGTAGTTAGATGGGTAGGATGGCACTGGTTTATGTAGACGGGTGGGTAGGATGGCACTGGTTTTATTGAGAGATGGGTGGGTGGCACTGGTTTTATGTTGATGGATGAGTAGCACGGCACTGGTTTGATGTAGATAGATGGGTAGGACGGCAATGGTCTTATGTAGGTAGATGAGGAAGATGGCACTGGTTTTATGTAGAGAGATGGAGAGGACGGCACTGGTATTATGTAGTTAGATGGGGAGGATGGCACTGGTTTTATCTAGTTCGTTGGGTACGATGGCACTGGTTTTATCTAGATAGATGGGGAGGACGACACTGGTTTTATGCAGACAGATGGGGAGGATGGCACTGGTTTTATGTAGTTAGATGGGGAGGACGGCACTGGTATTATGTAGAGAGATGGAAAGGATGGCACTAGTTTTATATAGATAGATGGGGAGGACGGCACTGTTTTTCTGTAGATAGATGGGGAGGACGACACTGTTTTTATGTTGATGGATCAGTAGCACGGCACTGGTTTTATGTAGGTAGATGGGTAGGACGGCAATGGTCTTATGCTGATAGATGAGGAAGATGGCACTGGTTTTATGTAGGGAGATGGAGAGGATGGCACTGGTATTATTTAGTTAGATGGGCAGGATGGCACTGGTTTTATCTAGATTGATGGGGAGGACGACACTGGTTTTATGCAGACAGATGGGGAGGACGGTACTGGTTTTATGAGAGAGATGGAGAGTACGGCACTGGTATTATGTATATAGATGGGTAGGGTGGCACTGGTTTTATGTAGAGAGTTGCATAGGACAGGACTGGTTTTATGTACATAGATGGGTAGGACGGCACTGGTTTTATGTAGATAGATGAGGAGGACGGCACTGGTTTTATGTAGTTAGATGGGTACGAGGGCACTGGTTTTATTTAGAGAGATGGGGTGGATGGCACTGGTTTTATGTTGATGGATCAGTAGGACGGCACTGGTTTTATGTAGATAGTTGAGTAGGATGGCACTGGTTTTATGTAGAGAGATGTGGAGGACGGCACTGGATTCATGTAGAGAGATGGAGAGAACGGGCACTGGTTTTATGTAGATAGATGGGGTGGACTGCACTGGTTTTATGTAGATAGATGGGGAGGACGACACTGGTTTTATGTTGATGGATCAGTAGCACGGCACTGGTTTTATGTAGATAGATGGGTAGGACGGCAATGGTCTTATGCAGATAGATGAGGAAGATGGCACTGGTTTTATGTAGAGAGATGGACAGGACGGCACTGGTATTATGTAGTTAGATGAGGAGGATGTCACTGGTTTTATCTAGATTGATGGGGAGGACGACACTGGTTTTATGCAGACAGATGGGGAGGACGGTACTGGTTTTATGAGAGAGATGGAGAGTACGGCACTGGTACTATGAATATAGATGGGTAGGGTGGCACTGGTTTTATGTAGAGAGATGCAGAGGACAGTACTGGTTTTATGTAGATAGATGGGTAGGACGGCCCTGGTTTTATGTAGATAGATGGGTAGGATGGCACTGATTTTATGTAGATAAATGAAGAAGACGGCACTGGTTTTATGTAGATAGATGGGGAGGATGGCACTGGTTTTATGTAGATAGATGAGTAGGATGGCACTGATTTTATGTAGATAGATGGGGAGGACGGCACTTATTTTATGTAGTTAGATGGGGAGGACGGCACTGGTTTTATGAGAGAGATGGAGAGTACGGCACTGGTATTATGTATATAGATGGGTAGGGTGGCACTGGTATTATGTATATAGATGGGTAGGGTGGCACTGGTTTTATGTAGAGAGATGCAGAGGACAGGACTGGTTTTATGTAGATAGATGGGGAGGACGGCACTGGTTTTATGCAGACAGATGAGGAGGACGGTACTGGTTTTCTGAGAGAGATGGAGAGTACGGCACTGGTATTATGTATATAGATGGGTAGGGTGGCACTGGTATTATGTATATAGATTGGTAGGGTGGCACTGGTTTTATGTAGAGAGATGCAGAGGACAGGACTGGTTTTATGTAGATAGATGAGGAGGACGGCACTGGTTTTATGTAGATAGATGGGTAGGATGGCACTGGTTTTATGTAGATAAATGGGGAGGACGGCACTGGTTTTATGTAGATAGATGGGGAGGATGGCACTGGTTTTATGTAGATAGATGAGTAGGATGGCACTGATTTTATGTAGATAGATGGGGAGGACGGCACTTGTTTTATGTAGTTAGATGGGGAGGACCGCACTGGTTTTATGAGAGAGATGGAGAGTACGGCATTGGTATTATTTATATAGATGGGTAGGGTGGCACTGGTTTTATGTAGAGAGATGCAGAGGACAGGACTGGTTTTATGTAGATAGATGGGGAGGACGGCACTGGTATTATGTATATAGATGGGTAGGATGGCACTGGTCTTATGTAGATAGATGAGTAGGATGACACTGATTTTATGTAGATAGATGGGGAGGACGGCACTTGTTTTATGTAGTTAGATGGGGAGGACGGCACTGGTTTTATGAGAGAGATGGAGAGTACGGCATTGGTATTATGTATATAGATGTGTAGGGCGGCACTGGTTTTATGTAGATAGATGAGTAGGATGGCACTGGTTTGATGTAGAGAGATGTGGAGGACGGCACTGGATTCATGTAGAGAGATGGAGGGAACGGGCACTGGTTTTATGTAGATAGATGGGGAGGACGACACTGGTTTTATGTTGTTGGATCAGTAGCACGGCACTGCTTTTATGTAGATAGATGGGTAGGACGGCAATGGTCTTATGCAAATAGATGAGGAAGATGGCACTGGTTTTATGTAGAGAGATGGAGAGGACGGCACTGGTATTATGTAGTTAGATGCGTAGAACGGCAATGGTCTTATGCAGATAGATGAGGAAGATGGCACTGGTTTTATGTAGAGAGATGGAGAGGACGGCACTGGTATTATGTAGTTAGATGGGAAGGATGGCACTGGTTTTATCTAGTTCGTTGGGTACGACGGCACAGGTTTTATCTAGATTGATGGGGAGAACGACACTGGCTTTACGCAGACAGATGGGGAGGACGGTACTGGTTTTATGAGAGAGATGGAGAGTACGGCACTGGTATTATGTATATAGATGGGTAGGGTGGCACTGGTTTTATATAGAGAGATGGAATGGATGGCACTGGTTTTATGTAGACAGATGGGGAGGACGGCACTGGTTTTATGTAGATAGATGAGTAGGATGGCACTGATTTTATGTAGATAGATGGGGAGGACGGCACTGGTTTTATGTAGAGAGATGGAAAGGATGGCACTAGTTTTATATAGATAGATGGCGAGGAGTGCACTGGTTTTCTGTAGATATATGGGGAGGACGACACTGGTTTTATGTTGATGGATCAGTAGCACGGCACTGGTTTTATGTAGATAGATGGGTAGGACGGCAATAGTCTTATGCAGATAGATGAGGAAGATGGTACTGGTTTTATGTAGAGAGATGGAGAGGACGGCACTGGTATTATGTAGTTAGATGGGGAGGATGGCACTGGTTTTATCTAGTTAGTTGGGTACGACGGCACTGGTTTTATCTAGATTGATGGGGAGAACGACACTGGTTTTATGCAGACAGATGGGTAGGGTGGCACTGGTTTTATGTAGAGTGATGCAGAGGACAGGACTGGTTTTATGTAGATAGATGGCGAGGACGGCACTGGTATTATGTAGAGAGATGGAAAGGATGGCACTCGTTTTATGTAGATAGATGGGGAGGAAGGCACTGGTTTTATGTAGGTAGGTGGGGAGGATGACACTGGTTTTTTTGTACTTAGTTGGGGAGGACGGCACTGGTTTTATGTAGTTAGATGGGTAAGGTGGCACTGGTTTTATGTAGAGAGATGGAGAGGAGAGCACTGGTATTATGTAGTTAGATGGGGAGGATGGCAGTGGTATTATGTATATAGATGGGTAGGGTGGCACTGGTTTTATGTAGAGAGATGGAGAGGACGGCACTGGTATTATGTAGTTAGATGGGGAGGATGGCACTGGTTTTATCTAGTTCGTTGGGTACGACGGCACTGGTATTATCTAGATTGATGGAGAGGACGACACTGGTTTGATGCAGACAGATGGGGAGGACGGTACTGGTTTTATGAGAGATATGGAGAGTACGGCACTGGTATTATGTATATAGATAGGTAGGGTGGCACTGGTTTTATGTAGAGAGATGCAGAGGACAGGACTGGTTTTATGTAGATAGATGGGGAGGACGGCAGTGGTTTTATGTCGATAGATGGGTAGGATGGCACTGGTTTTATGTAGATAGATGGGGAGGACGGCACTGGTTTTATGTAGATAGAAGGGGAGGATGGCACTGGTTTTATGTAGATAGATGAGCAGGATGGCACTGGTTTGATGTAGATAGATGGGGAGGACGGCACTTGTTTTATGTAGTTAGATGGGGAGGACGGCACTGGTTTTATGTAGTTAGATGGGTAGGAGGGCACTGGTTTTATTTAGAGAGATGGGGTGAATGACACTGGTTTGATGTTGATGGATCAGTGGGACGGCACTGGTTTTATGTAGATAGATGAGTAGGATGGCACTGATTTTATGTAGAAAGATGGGGTGGACGACCCTGGTTTTATGTAGATAGATGGGGAGGACGGCACTGGTATTATGTAGAGAGATGGAAAGGATGGCACTAGTTTTATATAGATAGATGGGGAGGACGGCACTGTTTTTCTGTAGATAGATGGGGAGGACGACACTGGTTTTATGTTGATGGATCAGTAGCACGGCACTGGTTTTATGTAGATAGATGGGTAGGACGGCAATGGTCTTATGCAGATAGATGAGGAAGATGGCCCTGGTTTTATGTAGAGAGATGGAGAGGACGTCACTGGTATTATGTAGTTAGATGGGGAGGATGGCACTGGTTTTATGTAGTTCGTTGGGTACGATGGCACTTGTTTTATGTAGTTAGATGGGGAGGACGGCACTGGTATTATGTAGAGAGATGGGGTGGATGGCACTGATTTTATGTAGATAGATGGGGTGGACGACACTGGTTTTATGTACATAGATGGGTGGGACGGCACTGGTTTTATGTAGAAAGATAGAGAGGACGGCACTGGTTTTATATAGAGAGATGGGTTGGATGGTACTGGTTTTATGTAGATAGATGAGTAGCATGGCACTGATTTTATGTAGATAGATGGGGTGGACGACACTGGTTTTATGTAGATAGATGGGTAGGACGGCACTAGTTTTATGTAGAGAGATAGAGAGGACGGCACTGGTTTTATCTAGATTGATGGGGAGGACGACACTGGTTTTATGCAGACAGATGGGGAGGCCGGTACTGGTTTTATGAGAGAGATGGAGAGTACGGCACTGGTATTATGTATATAGATGGGTAGGGTGGCACTGGTTTTATGTAGAGAGATGAGGAGGACGGCACTGATTTTATGTAGTTAGATGGGTAGGAGGGCACTGGTTTTATTTAGATAGATAGGGTGGATGGCACTGGTTTTATGTTGATGGATCAGTAGGACGGCTCTGGTTTTATGTAGATAGATGGGTATAACTGCAATGGTCTTATGCAGATAGATGAGGAAGATGGCACTGGTTTTATGTAGAGAGATGGAGAGGACGGCACTGGTATTATGTAGAGAGATGGAAAGGATGGCACTAGTTTTATATAGATAGATGGGGAGGACGGCACTGTTTTTCTGTAGATAGATGGTGAGGACGACACTGGTTTTATGTAGATAGATGGGGAGGATGGCACTGGTATTATGTAGAGAGATGGGGTGGATGGCACTGGTTTTATGTTGATGGATCAGTAGGACGGCACTGGGTTTATGTAGAGAGATGTGGAGGACGGCACTGGATTCATGTAGAGAGATGGAGAGAACGGGCACTGGTTTTATGTAGATAGATGGGGTGGACTGCACTGGTTTTATGTAGATAGATGGGGAGGACGACACTGGTTTTATGTTGATGGATCAGTAGCACGGCACTGGTTTTATGTAGAGAGATGGAGAGGACGGCACTGGTTTTATGTAGATAGATGGGCAGGATGGCACTGGTTTTATGTCGATAAATGGGTAGGACGGCACTGGTTTTATGTAGATAGATGGGTAGGATGGCACTGGTTTTATGTAGATAGATGGGGAGGACGGCACTGGTTTTATGTAGTTAGATGGGGAGGACGGCACTGGTATTATGTAGAGAGATGGAAAGGATGGCACTAGTTTTATATAGATAGATGGGGAGGACGGCACTGGTTTTATGTACTTAGTTGGGGAGGACGGCACAGGTTTTATGTAGTTAGATGGGTAGTATGGCACTGGTTTTATGTAGATGGGTGGGTAGGACGGCACTGGTTTTATTTAGAGAGATGGTGTGGATGGCACTGGTTTTATGTTGATGGATCAGTAGCACGGCACTGGTTGTATGTAGATAGATAGGTAGGACGGCAATGGTCTTATGTAGATAGATGAGGAAGATGGCACTGGTTTTATGTAGAGAGATGGAGAGGACTGAACTGGTATTATGTAGTCAGATGGGGAGGATGGCACTGGTTTTATGTAGAGAGATGAGCAGGATGGCACTGATTTTATGTAGATAGATGGGGTGGACGACACTGGTTTTATGTAGATAGATGGGTAGGACGGCACTGGTTTTATGTAGAGAGATAGAGAGGACGGCACTGGTTTTATATAGAGAGATGGGGTGGATGGCACTGGTTTTATGTAGATAGATGAGTAGCATGGCACTGATTTTATGTAGCTAGATGGGGTGGACGACACTGGTTTTATGTAGATAGATGGGTAGGACGGCACTAGTTTTATGTAGAGAGATAGAGAGGACGGCACTGGTTTTATCTAGATTGATGGGGAGGACGACACTGGTTTTATGCAGACAGATGGGGAGGCCGGTACTGGTTTTATGAGAGAGATGGAGAGTACGGCACTGGTATTATGTATATAGATGGGTAGGGTGGCACTGGTTTTATGTAGAGAGATGAGGAGGACGGCACTGATTTTATGTAGTTAGATGGGTAGGAGGGCACTGGTTTTATTTAGATAGATGGGGTGGATGGCACTGGTTTTATGTTGATGGATCAGTAGGACGGCTCTGGTTTTATGTAGATAGATGGGTATAACTGCAATGGTCTTATGCAGATAGATGAGGAAGATGGCACTGGTTTTATGTAGAGAGATGGAGAGGACGGCACTGGTATTATGTAGAGAGATGGAAAGGATGGCACTAGTTTTATATAGATAGATGGGGAGGACGGCACTGTTTTTCTGTAGATAGATGGTGAGGACAACACTGGTTTTATGTAGATAGATGGGGAGGATGGCACTGGTATTATGTAGAGAGATGGGGTGGATGGCACTGGTTTTATGTTGATGGATCAGTAGGACGGCACTGGGTTTATGTAGAGAGATGTGGAGGACGGCACTGGATTCATGTAGAGAGATGGAGAGAACGGGCACTGGTTTTATGTAGATAGATGGGGTGGACTGCACTGGTTTTATGTAGATAGATGGGGAGGACGACACTGGTTTTATGTTGATGGATCAGTAGCACGGCACTGGTTTTATGTAGATAGATGGGTAGGACGGCAATGGTCTTATGCAGATTGATGAGGAAGATGGCACTGGTTTTATGTAGAGAGATGGAGAGGACGGCACTGGTTTTATGTAGATAGATGGGCAGGATGGCACTGGTTTTATGTCGATAAATGGGTAGGACGGCACTGGTTTTATGTAGATAGATGGGTAGGATGGCACTGGTTTTATGTAGATAGATGGGGAGGACGGCACTGGTTTTATGTACTTAGATGGGGAGGACGGCACTGGTATTATGTAGAGAGATGGAAAGGATGGCACTGGTTTTATATAGATAGATGGGGAGGACGGCACTGGTTTTATGTACTTAGTTGGGGAGGACGGCACAGGTTTTATGTAGTTAGATGGGTAGGATGGCACTGGTTTTATGTAGATGGGTGGGTAGGACGGCACTGGTTTTATTTAGAGAGATGGTGTGGATGGCACTGGTTTTATGTTGATGGATCAGTAGCACGGCACTGGTTTTATGTAGATAGATAGGTAGGACGGCAATGGTCTTATGTAGATAGATGAGGAAGATGGCATTGGTTTTATGTAGAGAGATGGAGAGCACTGAACTGGTATTATGTAGTCAGATGGGGAGGACGGCACTGGTTTTATATAGAGAGATGGGTTGGATGGTACTGGTTTTATGTAGATAGATGAGTAGCATGGCACTGATTTTATGTAGATAGATGGGGTGGACGACACTGGTTTTATGTAGATAGATGGGTAGGACGGCACTAGTTTTATGTAGAGAGATAGAGAGGACGGCACTGGTTTTATCTAGATTGATGGGGAGGACGACACTGGTTTTATGCAGACAGATGGGGAGGCCGGTACTGGTTTTATGAGAGAGATGGAGAGTACGGCACTGGTATTATGTATATAGATGGGTAGGGTGGCACTGGTTTTATGTAGAGAGATGAGGAGGACGGCACTGATTTTATGTAGTTAGATGGGTAGGAGGGCACTGGTTTTATTTAGATAGATAGGGTGGATGGCACTGGTTTTATGTTGATGGATCAGTAGGACGGCTCTGGTTTTATGTAGATAGATGGGTATAACTGCAATGGTCTTATGCAGATAGATGAGGAAGATGGCACTGGTTTTATGTAGAGAGATGGAGAGGACGGCACTGGTATTATGTAGAGAGATGGAAAGGATGGCACTAGTTTTATATAGATAGATGGGGAGGACGGCACTGTTTTTCTGTAGATAGATGGTGAGGACGACACTGGTTTTATGTAGATAGATGGGGAGGATGGCACTGGTATTATGTAGAGAGATGGGGTGGATGGCACTGGTTTTATGTTGATGGATCAGTAGGACGGCACTGGGTTTATGTAGAGAGATGTGGAGGACGGCACTGGATTCATGTAGAGAGATGGAGAGAACGGGCACTGGTTTTATGTAGATAGATGGGGTGGACTGCACTGGTTTTATGTAGATAGATGGGGAGGACGACACTGGTTTTATGTTGATGGATCAGTAGCACGGCACTGGTTTTATGTAGAGAGATGGAGAGGACGGCACTGGTTTTATGTAGATAGATGGGCAGGATGGCACTGGTTTTATGTCGATAAATGGGTAGGACGGCACTGGTTTTATGTAGATAGATGGGTAGGATGGCACTGGTTTTATGTAGATAGATGGGGAGGACGGCACTGGTTTTATGTAGTTAGATGGGGAGGACGGCACTGGTATTATGTAGAGAGATGGAAAGGATGGCACTAGTTTTATATAGATAGATGGGGAGGACGGCACTGGTTTTATGTACTTAGTTGGGGAGGACGGCACAGGTTTTATGTAGTTAGATGGGTAGTATGGCACTGGTTTTATGTAGATGGGTGGGTAGGACGGCACTGGTTTTATTTAGAGAGATGGTGTGGATGGCACTGGTTTTATGTTGATGGATCAGTAGCACGGCACTGGTTGTATGTAGATAGATAGGTAGGACGGCAATGGTCTTATGTAGATAGATGAGGAAGATGGCACTGGTTTTATGTAGAGAGATGGAGAGGACTGAACTGGTATTATGTAGTCAGATGGGGAGGATGGCACTGGTTTTATGTAGAGAGATGAGCAGGATGGCACTGATTTTATGTAGATAGATGGGGTGGACGACACTGGTTTTATGTAGATAGATGGGTAGGACGGCACTGGTTTTATGTAGAGAGATAGAGAGGACGGCACTGGTTTTATATAGAGAGATGGGGTGGATGGCACTGGTTTTATGTAGATAGATGAGTAGCATGGCACTGATTTTATGTAGCTAGATGGGGTGGACGACACTGGTTTTATGTAGATAGATGGGTAGGACGGCACTAGTTTTATGTAGAGAGATAGAGAGGACGGCACTGGTTTTATCTAGATTGATGGGGAGGACGACACTGGTTTTATGCAGACAGATGGGGAGGCCGGTACTGGTTTTATGAGAGAGATGGAGAGTACGGCACTGGTATTATGTATATAGATGGGTAGGGTGGCACTGGTTTTATGTAGAGAGATGAGGAGGACGGCACTGATTTTATGTAGTTAGATGGGTAGGAGGGCACTGGTTTTATTTAGATAGATGGGGTGGATGGCACTGGTTTTATGTTGATGGATCAGTAGGACGGCTCTGGTTTTATGTAGATAGATGGGTATAACTGCAATGGTCTTATGCAGATAGATGAGGAAGATGGCACTGGTTTTATGTAGAGAGATGGAGAGGACGGCACTGGTATTATGTAGAGAGATGGAAAGGATGGCACTAGTTTTATATAGATAGATGGGGAGGACGGCACTGTTTTTCTGTAGATAGATGGTGAGGACAACACTGGTTTTATGTAGATAGATGGGGAGGATGGCACTGGTATTATGTAGAGAGATGGGGTGGATGGCACTGGTTTTATGTTGATGGATCAGTAGGACGGCACTGGGTTTATGTAGAGAGATGTGGAGGACGGCACTGGATTCATGTAGAGAGATGGAGAGAACGGGCACTGGTTTTATGTAGATAGATGGGGTGGACTGCACTGGTTTTATGTAGATAGATGGGGAGGACGACACTGGTTTTATGTTGATGGATCAGTAGCACGGCACTGGTTTTATGTAGATAGATGGGTAGGACGGCAATGGTCTTATGCAGATTGATGAGGAAGATGGCACTGGTTTTATGTAGAGAGATGGAGAGGACGGCACTGGTTTTATGTAGATAGATGGGCAGGATGGCACTGGTTTTATGTCGATAAATGGGTAGGACGGCACTGGTTTTATGTAGATAGATGGGTAGGATGGCACTGGTTTTATGTAGATAGATGGGGAGGACGGCACTGGTTTTATGTAGTTAGATGGGGAGGACGGCACTGGTATTATGTAGAGAGATGGAAAGGATGGCACTGGTTTTATATAGATAGATGGGGAGGACGGCACTGGTTTTATGTACTTAGTTGGGGAGGACGGCACAGGTTTTATGTAGTTAGATGGGTAGGATGGCACTGGTTTTATGTAGATGGGTGGGTAGGACGGCACTGGTTTTATTTAGAGAGATGGTGTGGATGGCACTGGTTTTATGTTGATGGATCAGTAGCACGGCACTGGTTTTATGTAGATAGATAGGTAGGACGGCAATGGTCTTATGTAGATAGATGAGGAAGATGGCATTGGTTTTATGTAGAGAGATGGAGAGCACTGAACTGGTATTATGTAGTCAGATGGGGAGGATGGCACTGGTTTTATGTAGAGAGATGAGCAGGATGGCACTGATTTTATGTAGATAGATGGGGTGGACGACACTGGTTTTATGTAGATAGATGGGTAGGACGGCACTGGTTTTATGTAGAGAGATAGAGAGGACGGCACTGGTTTTATATAGAGAGATGGGGTGGATGGCACTGGTTTTATGTAGATAGATGAGTAGCATGGCACTGATTTTATGTAGCTAGATGGGGTGGACGACACTGGTTTTATGTAGATAGATGGGTAGGACGGCACTAGTTTTATGTAGAGAGATAGAGAGGACGGCACTGGTTTTATCTAGATTCATGGGGAGGACGACACTGGTTTTATGCAGACAGATGGGGAGGACGGTACTGGTTTTATGAGAGAGATGGAGAGTACGGCACTGGTATTATGTATATAGAAGGGTAGGGTGGCACTGGTTTTATGTAGAGAGATGAGGAGGACGGCACTGGTTTTATGTAGTTAGATGGGTATAACGGCAATGGTCTTATGCAGATAGATGAGGAATATGGCACTGGTTTTATGTAGAGAGATGGAGAGGACGGCACTGGTATTATGTTGATAGATGGAAAGGGTGGCACTAGTTTTATATAGATAGATGGGGAGGACGGCACTGTTTTTCTGTAGATAGACGGGGAGGACGACACTGGTTTTATGTTGATGGATCAGTAGCACGGCACTGGTTTTATGTAGATAGATGAGGAGGATGGCACTGGTTTTATGTATATAAATGGGGAGGACGGCACTGGTTTTATGTAGATAGATGGGGAGGATGGCACTGGTTTTATGTAGATAGATGAGTAGGATGGCACTGATTTTATGTAGATAGATGGGGAGGACGAAACTGTTTTTCTGTAGATAGATGGGGAGGACGACACTGGTTTTATGTTGATGGATCAGTAGCACGGCTCTGGTTTTATGTAGATAGATGGGTAGGACGGCAATGGTCTTATGCAGATAGATGAGGAAGATGGCACTGGTTTTAGGTAGAGAGATGGAGAGGACGGCTCTGGTATTATGTAGTTAGATGGGGAGGATGGCACTGGTTTTATCTAGTTCGTTGGGTACGATGGCACTGGTTTTACCTAGATTGATGGGGAGGACGACACTGGTTTTATGCAGACAGATGGTTAGGACGGTTCTGGTTTTATGAGAGAGATGGAGAGTACGGCACTGGTATTATTTATATAGATGGGTAGGGTGGCACTGGTTTTATGTAGAGAGATGCAGAGGACAGGACTGGTTTTATGTAGATAGATCGGGAGGACGGCACTGGTTTTATGTAGATAGATGGGTAGGATGGCACTGGTTTTATGTAGATAAATGGGGAGGACGGCACTGGTTTTATGTAGATAGATGGGGAGGATGGCACTGGTTTTATGTAGATGGATGAGTAGGATGGCACTGATTTTATGTAGATAGATGGGGAGGACGGCACTGG
The DNA here is from genome assembly GCF_030028105.1 of Mobula birostris. Taxonomy (NCBI): domain Eukaryota; kingdom Metazoa; phylum Chordata; class Chondrichthyes; order Myliobatiformes; family Myliobatidae; genus Mobula; species Mobula birostris. Next base: position 11,844 of record NW_027276357.1, on the reverse strand, counting down.
TATTATGTAGAGAGATGGAAAGGATGGCACTCGTTTTATATAGGTAGATGGGGTGGACGGCACTGTTTTTCTGTAGATAGATGGGGAGGACGACACTGGTTTTATGCAGATAGATGAGGAAGATAGCACTGGTTTTATGTAGAGAGATGGAGAGGATGGCACTGGTATTATGTAGTTAGATGGGGAGGATGGCACTGGTTTTATCTAGTTCGTTGGGTACGACGGCACTGGTTTTATCTAGATTGATGGGGAGGACGATACTGGTTTTATGCAGACATATGTGGAGGACGGTACTGGTTTTATGAGAGAGATGGAGTGTACGGCACTGGTATTATGTATATAGATGGGTAGGTGGCAATGGTTTTATGTAGATAAATGGGGAGGACGGCACTGGTTTTATGTAGATAGATGGGTAGGACGGCACTGGTTTTATGTAGATAGATGGGTAGGATGGCACTGGTTTTATGTAGATAAATGGGGAGGACGGCACTGGTTTTATGTAGATAGATGGGGAGGATGGCACTGGTTTTATGTAGTTAGATGAGTAGGATGGCACTGATTTTATGTAGATAGATGGGGAGGACGGAACTTGTTTTATGTAGTTTGATGGGGAGGACGGCACTGGTATTATGTAGAGAGATGGGGTGGATGGCACTGGTTTTATGTTGATGGATCAGTAGGACGGCACTGGTTTTATGTAGAGAGATGTGGAGGACGGCACTGGATTCATGTAGAGAGATGGAGAGAACGGGCACTGGTTTTATGTAGATAGATGGGGTGGACTGCACTGGTTTTATGTAGATAGATGGGCAGGATGGCACTGGTTTTATGTCGATAAATGGGTAGGACGGCACTGGTTTTATGTAGATAGATGGGTAGGATGGCACTGGTTTTATGTAGATAGATGGGGAGGACGGCACTGGTTTTATGTAGATAGATGGGTAGGATGGCACTGGTTTTATGTAGATAAATGGGGAGGTCGGCACTGGTTTTATGTAGATAGATGGGGAGGATGGCACTGGTTTTATGTAGATAGATGAGTAGGATGGCACTGATTTTATGTAGATAGATGGGGAGGACGGCACTGGTATTATGTAAAGAGATGGAAATGATGGCACTAGTTTTATATAGATAGATGGAGAGGACGGCACTGTTTTTCTGTAGTTAGATGGGGAGGACGACACTGGTTTTATGTTGATGGATCAGTAGCACGGCACTGGTTTTATGTAGATAGATGGGTAGGACGGCAATGGTCTTATGCAGATAGATGAGGAAGATGGCACTGGTTTTATGTAGAGAGATGGAGAGGACGGCACTGGTATTATGTAGTTAGATGGGGAGGATGGCACTGGTTTTATCTAGTTCGTTGGGTACGACGGCACTGGTTTTAACTAGATTGCTGGGGAGGACGACACTGGTTTTATGCAGACAGATGGGGAGGACGGTACTGGTTTTATGAGAGAGATGGAGAGTACGGCACTGGTGTTATGTATATTGATGGGTAGGGTGGCACTGGTTTAATGTAGAGAGATGCAGAGGACAGGACTGGTTTTATGTAGATAGATGGGTAGGATGGCACTGGTTTTATGTAGATAAATGGGGAGGACGGCACTGGTTTTATGTAGATAGATGGAGAGGATGGCACTAGTTTTATATAGATAGATGGGGAGGACGTCACTGTTTTTCTGTGGAAAGATGGGGAGGACGACACTGGTTTTATGTTGATGGATCAGTAGCACGGCACTGGTATTATGTATATAGATGGGTAGGGTGGCACTGGTTTTATGTAGAGAGATGCAGAGGAAAGGACTGGTTTTATGTAGATAGATGGGTAGGACGGCACTGGTTTTATGTAGATAGATGAGGAGGATGGCACTGGTTTTAGGTATAAAAATGGGGAGGACGGCACTGGTTTTATGTAGATAGATGGGGAGGATGGCACTGGTTTTATGTAGATAGATGAGTAGGATGGCACTGATTTTATGTAGATAGATGGGGAGGACGAAACTGTTTTTCTGTAGATAGATGGGGAGGACGACACTGGTTTTATGTTGATGGATCAGTAGCACGGCACTGGTTTTATGTAGATAGATGGGTAGGATGGCAATGGTCTTATGCGGATAGATGAGGAAGATGGCACTGGTTTTAGGTAGAGAGATGCAGAGGACGGCTCTGGTATTATGTAGTTAGATGGGGAGGATGGCACTGGTTTTATCTAGTTCGTTGGGTAGGATGGCACTGGTTTTATCTAGATTGATGGGGAGGACGACACTGGTTTTATGCAGACAGATGGGGAGGACGGTTCTGGTTTTATGAGAGAGATGGAGAGTACGGCACTGGTATTATGTATATAGATGGGTAGGGTGGCACTGGTTTTATGTAGAGAGATGCAGAGGACAGGACTGGTTTTATGTAGATAGATGGGGAGGACGACACTGGTTTTATGTTGATGGATCAGTAGCACGGCACTGGTTTTATGTAGATAGATGGGGAGGACGGCACTGGTATTATGTAGAGAGATGGAAAGGATGGCACTCGTTTTATATAGATAGATGCGGTGGACGGCACTGTTTTTCTGTAGATAGATGGGGAGGACGACACTGGTTTTATGTAGATAGATGGGTAGGATGGCACTGGTTTTATGTAGATAAATGGGGAGGACGGCACTGGTTTTATGTAGATAGATGGGGAGGATGGCACTGGTTTTATGTAGTTAGATGAGTAGGATGGCACTGATTTTATGTAGATAGATGGGGAGGACGGAACTTGTTTTATGTAGTTTGATGGGGAGGACGGCACTGGTATTATGTAGAGAGATGGGGTGGATGGCACTGGTTTTATGTTGATGGATCAGTAGGACGGCACTGGTTTTATGTAGAGAGATGGGGTGAACTGCACAGGTTTTATGTAGATAGATGGGGAGGACAACACTGGTTTTATGTTGAAGGATCAGTAGCACGGCACTGGTTTTATGTAGATAGATGGGTAGGACGGCAATGGTCTTATGCAGATTGATGAGGAAGATGGCACTGGTTTTATGTAGAGAGATGGAGAGGACGGCACTGGTTTTATGTAGATAGATGGGCAGGATGTCACTGGTTTTATGTCGATAAATGGGTAGGACGGCACTGGTTTTATGTAGATAGATGGGTAGGATGGCACTGGTTTTATGTAGATAGATGGGGAGGACGGCACTGGTTTTATGTAGATAGATGGGTAGGATGGCACTGGTTTTATGTAGATAAATGGGGAGGACGGCACTGGTTTTATGTAGATAGATGGGGAGGATGGCACTGGTTTTATGTAGATAGATGAGTAGGATGGCACTGATTTTATGTAGATAGATGGGTAGGACGGCAATGGTCTTATGCAGATAGATGAGGAAGATGGCACTGGTTTTATGTACAGAGATGGAGAGGACGGCACTGGTATTATGTAGTTAGATGGGGAGGATGGCACTGGTTTTATCTAGTTCGTTGGGTACGACGGCACTGGTTTTATCTAGATTGATGGGGAGGACGACACTGGTTTTATGCAGACAGATGGAGAGGACGGTACTGGTTTTATGAGAGAGATGGAGAGTACGGCACTTGTATTATGTATATAGATGGGTAGGGTGGCACTGGTTTTATGTAGAGAGATGCAGAGGACAGGACTGGTTTTATGTAGATAGATGGAAAGGATGGCACTAGTTTTATATAGATAGATGGGGAGGACGGCACTGTTTTTCTGTAGATAGATGGGGAGGACGACACTGGTTTTATGTAGATAGATGGGGAGGATGGCACTGGTATTATGTAGAGAGATGGGGTGGATGGCACTGGTTTTATGTTGATGGATCAGTAGGACGGCACTGGGTTTATGTAGATAGATGGGGAGGACGACACTGGTTTTATGTTGATGGATCAGTAGCACGGCACTGGTTTTATGTAGATAGATGGGTAGGACGGCAATGGTCTTATGCAGATTGATGAGGAAGATGGCACTGGTTTTATGTAGAGAGATGGAGAGGACGGCACTGGTTTTATGTAGATAGATGGGCAGGATGGCACTGGTTTTATGTCGATAAATGGGTAGGACGGCACTGGTTTTATGTAGATAGATGGGTAGGATGGCACTGGTTTTATGTAGATAGATGGGGAGGACGGCACTGGTTTTATGTAGTTAGATGGGGAGGACGGCACTGGTATTATGTAGAGAGATGGAAAGGATGGCACTAGTTTTATATAGATAGATGGGGAGGACGGCACTGGTTTTATGTATATAGATGGGGAGGATGACACTGGTTTTATGTACTTAGTTGGGGAGGACGGCACAGGTTTTATGTAGTTAGATTCTTAGGATGGCACTGGTTTTATGCAGATGGGTGGGTAGGACGGCACTGGTTTTATTTAGAGAGATGGTGTGGATGGCACTGGTTTTATGTTGATGGATCAGTAGCACGGCACTGGTTTTATGTAGATAGATAGGTAGGACGGCAATGGTCTTATGTAGATAGATGAGGAAGATGGCACTGGTTTTATGTAGAGAGATGGAGAGGACTGAACTGGTATTATGTAGTCAGATGGGGAGGATGGCACTGGTTTTATGTAGAGAGATGAGCAGGATGGCACTGATTTTATGTAGATAGATGGGGTGGACGACACTGGTTTTATGTAGATAGATGGGTAGGACGGCACTGGTTTTATGTAGAGAGATAGAGAGGACGGCACTGGTTCTATATAGAGAGATGGGGTGGATGGCACTGGTTTTATGTAGATAGATGGGGAGGACGGCACTGGTATTATGTAGAGAGATGGAAAGGATGGCACTCGTTTTATATAGGTAGATGGGGTGGACGGCACTGTTTTTCTGTAGATAGATGGGGAGGACGACACTGGTTTTATGCAGATAGATGAGGAAGATAGCACTGGTTTTATGTAGAGAGATGGAGAGGATGGCACTGGTATTATGTAGTTAGATGGGGAGGATGGCACTGGTTTTATCTAGTTCGTTGGGTACGACGGCACTGGTTTTATCTAGATTGATGGGGAGGACGATACTGGTTTTATGCAGACATATGTGGAGGACGGTACTGGTTTTATGAGAGAGATGGAGTGTACGGCACTGGTATTATGTATATAGATGGGTAGGTGGCAATGGTTTTATGTAGATAAATGGGGAGGACGGCACTGGTTTTATGTAGATAGATGGGTAGGACGGCACTGGTTTTATGTAGATAGATGGGTAGGATGGCACTGGTTTTATTTAGATAAATGGGGAGGACGGCACTGGTTTTATGTAGATAGATGGGGAGGATGGCACTGGTTTTATGTAGTTAGATGAGTAGGATGGCACTGATTTTATGTAGATAGATGGGGAGGACGGAACTTGTTTTATGTAGTTTGATGGGGAGGACGGCACTGGTATTATGTAGAGAGATGGGGTGGATGGCACTGGTTTTATGTTGATGGATCAGTAGGACGGCACTGGTTTTATGTAGAGAGATGTGGAGGACGGCACTGGATTCATGTAGAGAGATGGAGAGAACGGGCACTGGTTTTATGTAGATAGATGGGGTGGACTGCACTGGTTTTATGTAGATAGATGGGCAGGATGGCACTGGTTTTATGTCGATAAATGGGTAGGACGGCACTGGTTTTATGTAGATAGATGGGTAGGATGGCACTGGTTTTATGTAGATAGATGGGGAGGACGGCACTGGTTTTATGTAGATAGATGGGTAGGATGGCACTGGTTTTATGTAGAGAGATGGAAAGGATGGCACTGGTTTTATATAGATAGATGGGGAGGACGGCACTGGTTTTATGTACTTAGTTGGGGAGGACGGCACAGGTTTTATGTAGTTAGATGGGTAGGATGGCACTGGTTTTATGTAGATGGGTGGGTAGGACGGCACTGGTTTTATTTAGAGAGATGGTGTGGATGGCACTGGTTTTATGTTGATGGATCAGTAGCACGGCACTGGTTTTATGTAGATAGATAGGTAGGACGGCAATGGTCTTATGTAGATAGATGAGGAAGATGGCATTGGTTTTATGTAGAGAGATGGAGAGCACTGAACTGGTATTATGTAGTCAGATGGGGAGGATGGCACTGGTTTTATGTAGAGAGATGAGCAGGATGGCACTGATTTTATGTAGATAGATGGGGTGGACGACACTGGTTTTATGTAGATAGATGGGTAGGACGGCACTGGTTTTATGTAGAGAGATAGAGAGGACGGCACTGGTTTTATATAGAGAGATGGGGTGGATGGCACTGGTTTTATGTAGATAGATGAGTAGCATGGCACTGATTTTATGTAGCTAGATGGGGTGGACGACACTGGTTTTATGTAGATAGATGGGTAGGACGGCACTAGTTTTATGTAGAGAGATAGAGAGGACGGCACTGGTTTTATCTAGATTCATGGGGAGGACGACACTGGTTTTATGCAGACAGATGGGGAGGACGGTACTGGTTTTATGAGAGAGATGGAGAGTACGGCACTGGTATTATGTATATAGAAGGGTAGGGTGGCACTGGTTTTATGTAGAGAGATGAGGAGGACGGCACTGGTTTTATGTAGTTAGATGGGTTATAACGGCAATGGTCTTATGCAGATAGATGAGGAATATGGCACTGGTTTTATGTAGAGAGATGGAGAGGACGGCACTGGTATTATGTTGATAGATGGAAAGGGTGGCACTAGTTTTATATAGATAGATGGGGAGGACGGCACTGTTTTTCTGTAGATAGACGGGGAGGACGACACTGGTTTTATGTTGATGGATCAGTAGCACGGCACTGGTTTTATGTAGATAGATGAGGAGGATGGCACTGGTTTTATGTATATAAATGGGGAGGACGGCACTGGTTTTATGTAGATAGATGGGGAGGATGGCACTGGTTTTATGTAGATAGATGAGTAGGATGGCACTGATTTTATGTAGATAGATGGGGAGGACGAAACTGTTTTTCTGTAGATAGATGGGGAGGACGACACTGGTTTTATGTTGATGGATCAGTAGCACGGCTCTGGTTTTATGTAGATAGATGGGTAGGACGGCAATGGTCTTATGCAGATAGATGAGGAAGATGGCACTGGTTTTAGGTAGAGAGATGGAGAGGACGGCTCTGGTATTATTGTAGTTAGATGGGGAGGATGGCACTGGTTTTATCTAGTTCGTTGGGTACGATGGCACTGGTTTTACCTAGATTGATGGGGAGGACGACACTGGTTTTATGCAGACAGATGGTTAGGACGGTTCTGGTTTTATGAGAGAGATGGAGAGTACGGCACTGGTATTATTTATATAGATGGGTAGGGTGGCACTGGTTTTATGTAGAGAGATGCAGAGGACAGGACTGGTTTTATGTAGATAGATCGGGAGGACGGCACTGGTTTTATGTAGATAGATGGGTAGGATGGCACTGGTTTTATGTAGATAAATGGGGAGGAACGGCACTGGTTTTATGTAGATAGATGGGGAGGATGGCACTGGTTTTATGTAGATGGATGAGTAGGATGGCACTGATTTTATGTAGATAGATGGGGAGGACGGCACTGGTATTATGTAGAGAGATGGAAAGGATGGCACTCGTTTTATATAGGTAGATGGGGTGGACGGCACTGTTTTTCTGTAGATAGATGGGGAGGACGACACTGGTTTTATGCAGATAGATGAGGAAGATAGCACTGGTTTTATGTAGAGAGATGGAGAGGATGGCACTGGTATTATGTAGTTAGATGGGGAGGATGGCACTGGTTTTATCTAGTTCGTTGGGTACGACGGCACTGGTTTTATCTAGATTGATGGGGAGGACGATACTGGTTTTATGCAGACATATGTGGAGGACGGTACTGGTTTTATGAGAGAGATGGAGTGTACGGCACTGGTATTATGTATATAGATGGGTAGGTGGCAATGGTTTTATGTAGATAAATGGGGAGGACGGCACTGGTTTTATGTAGATAGATGGGTAGGACGGCACTGGTTTTATGTAGATAGATGGGTAGGATGGCACTGGTTTTATGTAGATAAATGGGGAGGACGGCACTGGTTTTATGTAGATAGATGGGGAGGATGGCACTGGTTTTATGTAGTTAGATGAGTAGGATGGCACTGATTTTATGTAGATAGATGGGGAGGACGGAACTTGTTTTATGTAGTTTGATGGGGAGGGACGGCACTGGTATTATGTAGAGAGATGGGTGGATGGCACTGGTTTTATGTTGATGGATCAGTAGGACGGCACTGGTTTTATGTAGAGAGATGTGGAGGACGGCACTGGATTCATGTAGAGAGATGGAGAGAACGGGCACTGGTTTTATGTAGATAGATGGGGTGGACTGCACTGGTTTTATGTAGATAGATGGGCAGGATGGCACTGGTTTTATGTCGATAAATGGGTAGGACGGCACTGGTTTTATGTAGATAGATGGGTAGGATGGCACTGGTTTTATGTAGATAGATGGGGAGGACGGCACTGGTTTTTATGTAGATAGATGGGTAGGATGGCACTGGTTTTATGTAGATAAATGGGAGGTCGGCACTGGTTTTATGTAGATAGATGGGGAGGATGGCACTGGTTTTATGTAGATAGATGAGTAGGATGGCACTGATTTTATGTAGATAGATGGGGAGGACGGCACTGGTATTATGTAAAGAGATGGAAATGATGGCACTAGTTTTATATAGATAGATGGAGAGGACGGCACTGTTTTTCTGTAGTTAGATGGGGAGGACGACACTGGTTTTATGTTGATGGATCAGTAGCACGGCACTGGTTTTATGTAGATAGATGGGTAGGACGGCAATGGTCTTATGCAGATAGATGAGGAAGATGGCACTGGTTTTATGTAGAGAGATGGAGAGGACGGCACTGGTATTATGTAGTTAGATGGGGAGGATGGCACTGGTTTTATCTAGTTCGTTGGGTACGACGGCACTGGTTTTAACTAGATTGCTGGGGAGGACGACACTGGTTTTATGCAGACAGATGGGGAGGACGGTACTGGTTTTATGAGAGAGATGGAGAGTACGGCACTGGTGTTATGTATATTGATGGGTAGGGTGGCACTGGTTTAATGTAGAGAGATGCAGAGGACAGGACTGGTTTTATGTAGATAGATGGGTAGGATGGCACTGGTTTTATGTAGATAAATGGGGAGGACGGCACTGGTTTTATGTAGATAGATGGAGAGGATGGCACTAGTTTTATATAGATAGATGGGGAGGGACGTCACTGTTTTTCTGTGGAAAGATGGGGAGGACGACACGTGGGGTTGTTTAATGTTGATGGATCAAGTAGCACGGCACTGGTATTATGTATATAGATGGGTAGGGTGGCACTGGTTTTATGTAGAGAGATGCAGAGGAAAGGACTGGTTTTATGTAGATAGATGGGTAGGACGGCACTGGTTTTATGTAGATAGATGAGGAGGATGGCACTGGTTTTAGGTATAAAAATGGGGAGGACGGCACTGGTTTTATGTAGATAGATGGGGAGGATGGCACTGGTTTTATGTAGATAGATGAGTAGGATGGCACTGATTTTATGTAGATAGATGGGGAGGACGAAACTGTTTTTCTGTAGATAGATGGGGAGGACGACACTGGTTTTATGTTGATGGATCAGTAGCACGGCACTGGTTTTATGTAGATAGATGGGTAGGATGGCAATGGTCTTATGCGGATAGATGAGGAAGATGGCACTGGTTTTAGGTAGAGAGATGCAGAGGACGGCTCTGGTATTATGTAGTTAGATGGGGAGGATGGCACTGGTTTTATCTAGTTCGTTGGGTAGGATGGCACTGGTTTTATCTAGATTGATGGGGAGGACGACACTGGTTTTATGCAGACAGATGGGGAGGACGGTTCTGGTTTTATGAGAGAGATGGAGAGTACGGCACTGGTATTATGTATATAGATGGGTAGGGTGGCACTGGTTTTATGTAGAGAGATGCAGAGGACAGGACTGGTTTTATGTAGATAGATGGGGAGGACGACACTGGTTTTATGTTGATGGATCAGTAGCACGGCACTGGTTTTATGTAGATAGATGGGGAGGACGGCACTGGTATTATGTAGAGAGATGGAAAGGATGGCACTCGTTTTATATAGATAGATGCGGTGGACGGCACTGTTTTTCTGTAGATAGATGGGGAGGGACGACACTGGTTTTATGTAGATAGATGGGTAGGATGGGCACTGGTTTTTATGTAGATAAATGGGGAGGACGGCACTGGTTTTATGTAGATAGATGGGGAGGATGGCACTGGTTTTATGTAGTTAGATGAGTAGGATGGCACTGATTTTATGTAGATAGATGGGGAGGACGGAACTTGTTTTATGTAGTTTGATGGGGAGGACGGCACTGGTATTATGTAGAGAGATGGGGTGGATGGCACTGGTTTTATGTTGATGGATCAGCTGGTTTTATGTAGAGAGATGGGGTGAACTGCACAGGTTTTATGTAGATAGATGGGGAGGACAACACTGGTTTTATGTTGAAGGATCAGTAGCACGGCACTGGTTTTATGTAGATAGATGGGTAGGACGGCAATGGTCTTATGCAGATTGATGAGGAAGATGGCACTGGTTTTATGTAGAGAGATGGAGAGGACGGCACTGGTTTTATGTAGATAGATGGGCAGGATGTCACTGGTTTTATGTCGATAAATGGGTAGGACGGCACTGGTTTTATGTAGATAGATGGGTAGGATGGCACTGGTTTTATGTAGATAGATGGGGAGGACGGCACTGGTTTTATGTAGATAGATGGGTAGGATGGCACTGGTTTTATGTAGATAAATGGGGAGGACGGCACTGGTTTTATGTAGATAGATGGGGAGGATGGCACTGGTTTTATGTAGATAGATGAGTAGGATGGCACTGATTTTATGTAGATAGATGGGTAGGACGGCAATGGTCTTATGCAGATAGATGAGGAAGATGGCACTGGTTTTATGTACAGAGATGGAGAGGACGGCACTGGTATTATGTAGTTAGATGGGGAGGATGGCACTGGTTTTATCTAGTTCGTTGGGTACGACGGCACTGGTTTTATCTAGATTGATGGGGAGGACGACACTGGTTTTATGCAGACAGATGGAGAGGACGGTACTGGTTTTATGAGAGAGATGGAGAGTACGGCACTTGTATTATGTATATAGATGGGTAGGGTGGCACTGGTTTTATGTAGAGAGATGCAGAGGACAGGACTGGTTTTATGTAGATAGATGGAAAGGATGGCACTAGTTTTATATAGATAGATGGGGAGGACGGCACTGTTTTTCTGTAGATAGATGGGGAGGACGACACTGGTTTTATGTAGATAGATGGGGAGGATGGCACTGGTATTATGTAGAGAGATGGGGTGGATGGCACTGGTTTTATGTTGATGGATCAGTAGGACGGCACTGGGTTTATGTAGATAGATGGGGAGGACGACACTGGTTTTATGTTGATGGATCAGTAGCACGGCACTGGTTTTATGTAGATAGATGGGTAGGACGGCAATGGTCTTATGCAGATTGATGAGGAAGATGGCACTGGTTTTATGTAGAGAGATGGAGAGGACGGCACTGGTTTTATGTAGATAGATGGGCAGGATGGCACTGGTTTTATGTCGATAAATGGGTAGGACGGCACTGGTTTTATGTAGATAGATGGGTAGGATGGCACTGGTTTTATGTAGATAGATGGGGAGGACGGCACTGGTTTTATGTAGTTAGATGGGGAGGACGGCACTGGTATTATGTAGAGAGATGGAAAGGATGGCACTAGTTTTATATAGATAGATGGGGAGGACGGCACTGGTTTTATGTATATAGATGGGGAGGATGACACTGGTTTT
>NW_027276356.1:0-40878 GCF_030028105.1 Mobula birostris | reverse complement strand
GGGCTGTGGGGAGAGAGTGGGACAGTGGGATTAGTTTGGGGTCTGACACAGGGCTGTGGGTAGAGAGCAGGACAGTGGGATTAGTTTGGGGACTGACACGGCTGTGGGGAGAGAGTGGGACAGTGGGATTAGTTTGGGGACTGACACTGTGCTGTGGGTAGAGAGCAGGACAGTGGGATTAGTTTGGGGACTGACAGGGCTGTGGGGAGAGAGTGGGACAGTGGGATTAGTTTGGGGACTGACACAGGGCTGTGGGGAGAGAGTGGGACAGTGGGATTAGTTTGGGGACTGACACAGGGCTATGGGGAGAGAGTGGGACAGTGGATTAGTTTGGGGACTGACACAGGGCTTGTGGGGAGAGAGTGGGGCAGTGGGATTAGTTTGGGGATTGACACAGGGCTGCGGGGAGAGAGTGGGGGAGTGGGATTAGTTTGGGGACTGACACAGGTCTGTAGGGAGAGAGTGGGGCAGTGGGATTAGTTTGGGGACTGACACAGGACTGTGGCGAGAGAGTGGGGCAGTGGGATTAGTTTGGGGACTGACACAGGGCTGTGGGGAGAGAGTGGGACAGTGGGATTAGTTTGGGGACTGACACAGGGCTGTGGGGAGAGAGTGGGACAGTGGGATTAGTTTGGGGACTGACACAGGGCTGTGGGGAGAGAGTGGGACAGTGGGATTAGTTTGGGGACTGACAGGGCTTTGGGGAGAGAGTGGGACAGTGGGATTAGTTTGGGGACTGACACAGGGCTGTGGGGAGAGAGTGGGACAGTGGGATTATTTTGGGGACTGACACAGGGCTGTGGGGAGAGAGTGGGACAGTGTGATTAGTTTGGGGACTGACACAGGGCTGTGGGGAGAGAGTGGGACAGTGGGATTAGTTTGGGGACTGACACAGGGCTGTGGGGAGAGAGTGGGACAGTGTGATTAGTTTGGGGACTGACACAGGGCTGTGGGGAGAGAGTGGGACAGTGGGATTAGTTTGGGGACTGACACAGGACAGTGGGAGAAAGTGAGACAGTGGGATTAGTTTGGGGACTGACTCAGGGCTGTGGAGAGAGAGTGGGGCAGTGGGATCAGTTTGGGGACTGACACAGGGCTGTGGGGAGAGAGTGGGACAGTGGGATTAGTTTGGGGACTGACACAGGGCTGTGGGTAGAGAACGGGACAGTGGGATTAGTTTGGGGTCTGACAGGGCTGTGGGGAGAGAGAGGGACAGTGGGATTAGTTTGGGGACTGACACAGGTCTGTAGGGAGAGAGTGGGGCAGTGGGATTAGTTTGGGGACTGACACAGGGCTGTGGGGAGAGAATGGGGCAGTGGGATTAGTTTGGGGACTGACACAGGACTGTGGGGAGAGAGTGGGACAGTGGGACTAGTTTGGGGAGTGACACAGGGCTGTGGGGAGAGAGTGGGACAGTGGGATTAGTTTGGGGACTGACACAGGGCTGTGGGGAGAGAGTGGGACAGTGGGATTAGTTTGGGGACTGACACAGGGCTGTGGGTAGAGAGCAGGACGGTGGGATTAGTTTGGGGACTGACAGGGCTGTGGGGAGAGAGTGGGACAGTGGGATTAGTTTGGGGACTGACACAGGGCTGTGCGGAGAGAGTGGGGCAGTGGGATTAGTTTGGGGACTGACACAGGGTTGTGGGGAGAGAGTGGGACAGTGGGATTAGTTTGGGGACTGACACAGGGCTATGGGGAGAGAGTGGGACAGTGGGATCAGTTTGGGGACTGACACTGGGCTGTGGGGAGAGAGTGGGAAAGTGGGATTAGTTTGGGGACTGACACAGGGCCATGGGGAGAGAGTGGGACAGTGGGATTAGTTTGGGGACTGACACAGGGCTTGTGGGGAGAGAGTGGGTCAGTGGGATTAGTTTGGGGACTGACACAGGGCTGCGGGGAGAGAGTGGGGGAGTGGGATTAGTTTGGGGACTGACACAGGTCTGTAGGGAGAGAGCAGGACAGTGGGATTAGTTTGGGGACTGACAGGGCTGTGGGGAGAGAGTGGGACAGTGGGATTAGTTTGGGGACTGACACAGGGCTGTGGGGAGAGAGTGGGACAGTGGGATTAGTTTGGGGTCTGACACAGGGCTGTGGGTAGAGAGCAGGACAGTGGGATTAGTTTGGGGACTGACAGGGCTGTGGGGAGAGAGTGGGACAGTGGGATTAGTTTGGGGACTGACACTGTGCTGTGGGTAGAGAGCAGGACAGTGGGATTAGTTTGGGGACTGACAGGGCTGTGGGGAGAGAGTGGGACAGTGGGATTAGTTTGGGGACTGACACAGGGCTGTGGGGAGAGAGTGGGACAGTGGGATTAGTTTGGGGACTGACACAGGGCTATGGGGAGAGAGTGGGACAGTGGGATTAGTTTGGGGACTGACACAGGGCTTGTGGGGAGAGAGTGGGGCACTGGGATTAGTTTGGGGATTGACACAGGTCTGCGGGGAGAGAGTGGGGGAGTGGGATTAGTTTGGGGACTGACACAGGTCTGTAGGGAGAGAGTGGGGCAGTGGGATTAGTTTGGGGACTGACACAGGGCTGTGGCGAGAGAGTGGGGCAGTGGGATTAGTTTGGGGACTGACACAGGGCTGTGGGGAGAGAATGGGGAAGTGGGATTAGTTTGGGGACTGACACAGGACTGTGGGGAGAGAGTGGGACAGTGGGACTAGTTTGGGGACTGACACAGGGCTGTGGGGAGAGAGTGGGACAGTGGGATTAGTTTGGGGACTGACACAGGGCTGTGGGGAGAGAGTGGGACAGTGGGATTAGTTTGGGGAATGACAGGGCTGTGGGGAGAGAGTGGGACAGTGGGATTAGTTTGGGGACTGACAGAGGGCTGTGGGTAGAGAGCAGGACGGTGGGATTAGTTTGGGGACTGACAGGGCTGTGGGGAGAGAGTGGGACAGTGGGATTAGTTTGGGGACTGACACAGGGCTGTGCGGAGAGAGTGGGGCAGTGGGATTAGTTTGGGGACTGACACAGGGTTGTGGGGAGAGAGTGGGACAGTGGGATTAGTTTGGGGACTGACACAGGGCTATGGGGAGAGAGTGGGACAGTGGGATCAGTTTGGGGACTGACACTGGGCTGTGGGGAGAGAGTGGGAAAGTGGGATTAGTTTGGGGACTGACACAGGGCTGCGGGGAGAGAGTGGGGGAGTGGGATTAGTTTGGGGACTGACACAGGTCTGTAGGGAGAGAGCAGGACAGTGGGATTAGTTTGGGGACTGACAGGGCTGTGGGGAGAGAGTGGGACAGTGGGATTAGTTTGGGGACTGACACAGGGCTGTGGGGAGAGAGTGGGACAGTGGGATTAGTTTGGGGTCTGACACAGGGCTGTGGGTAGAGAGCAGGACAGTGGGATTAGTTTGGGGACTGACACGGCTGTGGGGAGAGAGTGGGACAGTGGGATTAGTTTGGGGACTGACACTGTGCTGTGGGTAGAGAGCAGGACAGTGGGATTAGTTTGGGGACTGACAGGGCTGTGGGGAGAGAGTGGGACAGTGGGATTAGTTTGGGGACTGACACAGGGCTGTGGGGAGAGAGTGGGACAGTGGGATTAGTTTGGGGACTGACACAGGGCTATGGGGAGAGAGTGGGACAGTGGGATTAGTTTGGGGACTGACACAGGGCTTGTGGGGAGAGAGTGGGGCAGTGGGATTAGTTTGGGGATTGACACAGGGCTGCGGGAGAGAGTGGGGGAGTGGGATTAGTTTGGGGACTGACACAGGTCTGTAGGGAGAGAGTGGGGCAGTGGGATTAGTTTGGGGACTGACACAGGGCTGTGGCGAGAGAGTGGGGCAGTGGGATTAGTTTGGGGACTGACACAGGGCTGTGGGGAGAGAGTGGGACAGTGGGATTAGTTTGGGGACTGACACAGGGCTGTGGGGAGAGAGTGGGACAGTGGGATTAGTTTGGGGACTGACACAGGGCTGTGGGGAGAGAGTGGGACAGTGGGATTAGTTTGGGGACTGACAGGGCTTTGGGGAGAGAGTGGGACAGTGGGATTAGTTTGGGGACTGACACAGGGCTGTGGGGAGAGAGTGGGACAGTGGGATTATTTTGGGGACTGACACAGGGCTGTGGGGAGAGAGTGGGACAGTGTGATTAGTTTGGGGACTGACACAGGGCTGTGGGGAGAGAGTGGGACAGTGAAATTAGTTTGGGGACTGACACAGGACAGTGGGAGAAAGTGGGACAGTGGGATTAGTTTGGGGACTGACTCAGGGTTGTGGGGAGAGAGTGGGGTAGTGGGATCAGTTTTGGGATGACACAGGGCTGTGGGGAGAGAGTGGGACAGTGGGATTAGTTTGGGGACTGATACAGGGCTGTGAGGAGAGAGTGGGACAGTGGGATTAGTTTGGGGACTGAGACAGGGCTGTGGGGAGAGAGTGGGACAGTGGGATTATTTTGGGGACTGACACAGGGCTGTGCGGAGAGAGTGGGGCAGTGGGATTAGTTTGGGGACTGACACAGGTCTGTGGGGAGAGAGTGGAACAGTGGGATTAGTTTGGGGACTGACACTGGGCTGTGGTAGAGAGCAGGACAGTGGGATTAGTTTGGGGACTGACAGGGCTGTGGGGAGAGAGTGGGACAGTGGGATTAGTTTGGGGACTGACACAGGGCTGTGGAGAGAGAGTGGGACAGTGGGATTAGTTTGGGGACTGACACAGGGCTATGGGGAGAGAGTGGTACAGTGGGATTAGTTTGGGGACTGACACAGGGCTTGTGGGGAGAGAGTGGGGCAGTGGGATTAGTTTGGGGATTGACACAGGGCTGCGGGGAGAGAGTGGGGGAGTGGGATTAGTTTGGGGACTGACACAGGTCTGTAGGGAGAGAGTGGGGCAGTGGGATTAGTTTGGGGACTGACACAGGGCTGTGGGGAGAGAGTGGGACAGTGGGATTAGTTTGGGGACTGACACAGGGTTGTGGGGAGAGAGTGGGACAGTGGGATTAGTTTGGGGACTGACACAGGGCTGTGGGAAGAGAGTGGGACAGTGGGATTAGTTTGGGGACTGACAGGGCTGTGGGGAGAGAGTGGGACAGTGGGATTAGTTTGGGGACTGACACAGGGCTGTGGGGAGAGAGTGGGACAGTGGGATTAGTTTGGGGACTGACACAGGGCTGTGGGGAGAGAGTGGGACAGTGTGATTAGTTTGGGGACTGACACAGGGCTGTGGGGAGAGAGTGGGACAGTGGGATTAGTTTGGGGACTGACACAGGACAGTGGGAGAAAGTGAGACAGTGGGATTAGTTTGGGGACTGACTCAGGGCTGTGGAGAGAGAGTGGGGCAGTGGGATCAGTTTGGGGACTGATACCAGGCTGTGGGTAGAGAACGGGACAGTGGGATTAGTTTGGGGTCTGACAGGGCTGTGGGGAGAGAGTGGGACAGTGGGATTAGTTTGGGGACTGACACAGGTCTGTAGGGAGAGAGTGGGGCAGTGGGATTAGTTTGGGGACTGACACAGGGCTGTGGGGAGAGAATGGGGCAGTGGGATTAGTTTGGGGACTGACACAGGACTGTGGGGAGAGAGTGGGACAGTGGGACTAGTTTGGGGAGTGACACAGGGCTGTGGGGAGAGAGTGGGACAGTGGGATTAGTTTGGGGACTGACACAGGGCTGTGGGTAGAGAGCAGGACGGTGGGATTAGTTTGGGGACTGACAGGGCTGTGGGGAGAGAGTGGGACAGTGGGATTAGTTTGGGGACTGACACAGGGCTGTGCGGAGAGAGTGGGGCAGTGGGATTAGTTTGGGGACTGACACAGGGTTGTGGGGAGAGAGTGGGACAGTGGGATTAGTTTGGGGACTGACACAGGGCTATGGGGAGAGAGTGGGACAGTGGGATCAGTTTGGGGACTGACACTGGGCTGTGGGGAGAGAGTGGGAAAGTGGGATTAGTTTGGGGACTGACACAGGGCCATGGGGAGAGAGTGGGACAGTGGGATTAGTTTGGGGACTGACACAGGGCTTGTGGGGAGAGAGTGGGGCAGTGGGATTAGTTTGGGGACTGACACAGGGCTGCGGGGAGAGAGTGGGGGAGTGGGATTAGTTTGGGGACTGACACAGGTCTGTAGGGAGAGAGCAGGACAGTGGGATTAGTTTGGGGACTGACAGGGCTGTGGAGAGAGAGTGGGGCAGTGGGATCAGTTTGGGGACTGATACCAGGCTGTGGGTAGAGAACGGGACAGTGGGATTAGTTTGGGGTCTGACAGGGCTGTGGGGAGAGAGTGGGACAGTGGATTAGTTTGGGGACTGACACAGGGCTGTGGGGAGAGAGTGGGGTAGTGGGATCAGTTTGGGGATGACACAGGGCTGTGGGGAGAGAGTGGGACAGTGGGATTAGTTTGGGGACTGACACAGGGCTGTGGGGAGAGAGTGGGACAGTGGGATTAGTTTGGGGACTGACACAGGGCTGTGGGGAGAGAGTGGGACAGTGGGATTAGTTTGGGGACTGACACAGGGCTGTGGGGAGAGAGTGGGACAGTGGGATTGGCTTGGGGACTGACACTGGGCTGTGGGTAGAGAGCAGGACAGTGGGATTAGTTTGGGGACTGACAGGGCTGTGGGGAGAGAGTGGGACAGTGGGATTAGTTTGGGGACTGACACAGGGCTGTGGGGAGAGAGTGGGACAGTGGGATTAGTTTGGGGACTGACACAGGGCTATGGGGAGAGAGGGGACAGTGGGATTAGTTTGGGGACTGACACAGGGCTGTGGGAGAGAGTGGGGCAGTGGGATTAGTTTGGGGATTGACACAGGGCTGCGGGGAGAGAGTGGGGGAGTGGGATTAGTTTGGGGACTGACACAGGTCTGTAGGGAGAGAGTGGGGCAGTGGGATTAGTTTGGGGACTGACACAGGGCTGTGGGGAGAGAATGGGGCAGTGGGATTAGTTTGGGGACTGACACAGGACTGTGGGGAGAGAGTGGGACAGTGGGACTAGTTTGGGGAGTGACACAGGGCAGTGGGGAGAGAGTGGGTCAGTGGGATTAGTTTGGGGACTGACACAGGGCTGTGGGGAGAGAGTGGGACAGTGGGATTAGTTTGGGGACTGACAGGGCTGTGGGGAGAGAGTGGGACAGTGGGATTAGTTTGGGGACTGACACAGGGCTGTGGGGAGAGAGTGGGACAGTGGGATTAGTTTGGGGACTGACACAGGGCTGTTGGGAAAAAGTGGGACAGTGTGATTAGTTTGGGGACTGACACAGGGCTGTGGGGAGAGAGTGGGACAGTGGGATTAGTTTGGGGACTGACACAGGGCTGTGGGGAGAGAGTGGGGTAGTGGGATCAGTTTGGGGATGACACAGGGCTGTGGGAAGAGAGTGGGACAGTGGGATTAGTTTGGGGACTGACACAGGGCTGTAGGGAGAGAGTGGGACAGTGGGATTAGTTTGGGGACTGACACAGGGCTGTGGGTAGAGAGCGTGATAGTGGGATTAGTTTGGGACTGACAGGGCTGTGGGGAGAGAGTGGGACAGTGGGATTAGTTTGGGGACTGACACCGGGCTGTGCGGAGAGAGTGGGGCAGTGGATTAGTTTGGGTACTGACACAGGGCTGTGGGGAGAGAGTGGGACAGTGGGATTAGTTTGGGGACTAACACAGGGCTATGGGGAGAGAGTGGGACAGTGGGATCAGTTTGGGGACTGACACTGGGCTGTGGGGAGAGAGTGGGACAGTGGGATTAGTTTGGGGACTGACACAGGCCCATGGGGAGAGAGTGGGACAGTGGGATTAGTTTGGGGACTGACACAGGGCTATGGGGAGAGAGTGGGACAGTGGGATTAGTTTGGGGACTGACACAGGGCTTGTGGGGAGAGAGTGGGGCAGTGGGATTAGTTTGGGGACTGACACAGGGCTGCGGGGAGAGAGTGGGGGAGTGGGATTAGTTTGGGGACTGACACAGGTCTGTAGGGAGAGAGTGGGGGAGTGGGATTAGTTTGGGGACTGACACAGGGCTGTGGGGAGAGAGTGGGGTAGTGGGATCAGTTTGGGGTCTGACAGGGCTGTGGGTAGAGAGCGGGACAGTGGGATTAGTTTGGGGTCTGACAGGGCTGTGAGGAGAGAGTGGGACAGTGGGATTAGTTTGGGGACTGACACAGGGTTGTGGGGAGAGAGTGGGGTAGTGGGATCAGTTTTGGGATGACACAGGGCTGTGGGGAGAGAGTGGGACAGTGGGATTAGTTTGGGGACTGACAGGGCTGTGGGGAGAGAGTGGGACAGTGGGATTAGTTTGGGGACTGACACAGGGCTGTGGGGAGAGAGTGGGACAGTGGGATTAGTTTGGGGACTGACACAGGGCTGTGGGGAGA
Organism: Mobula birostris; assembly: GCF_030028105.1. Lineage (NCBI taxonomy): Eukaryota > Metazoa > Chordata > Chondrichthyes > Myliobatiformes > Myliobatidae > Mobula > Mobula birostris. The sequence goes on along the minus strand of NW_027276356.1, from coordinate 32,574 downwards.
GAGTGGGACAGTGTGATTAGTTTGGGGACTGACACAGGGCTGTGGGGAGAGAGTGGGACAGTGGGATTAGTTTGGGGACTGACACAGGACAGTGGGAGAAAGTGAGACAGTGGGAATAGTTTGGGGACTGACTCAGGGCCGTGGAGAGAGAGTGGGGCAGTGGGATCAGTTTGGGGACTGATACCAGGCTGTGGGTAGAGAACGGGACAGTGGGATTAGTTTGGGGTCTGACAGGGCTGTGGGGAGAGAGTGGGACAGTGGGATTAGTTTGGGGACTGACACAGGGCTGTGGGGAGAGAGTGGGGTAGTGGGATCAGTTTGGGGATGACACAGGGCTGTGGGGAGAGAGTGGGACAGTGGGATTAGTTTTGGGACTGACACAGGGCTGTGGGGAGAGAGTGGGACAGTGGGATTAGTTTGGGGACTGACACAGGGCTGTGGGGAGAGAGTGGGACAGTGGGATTAGTTTGGGGACTGACACAGGGCTGTGGGGAGAGAGTGGGACAGTGGGATTAGCTTGGGGACTGACACTGGGCTGTGGGTAGAGAGCAGGACAGTGGGATTAGTTTGGGGACTGACAGGGCTGTGGGGAGAGAGTGGGACAGTGGGATTAGTTTGGGGACTGACACAGGGCTGTGGGGAGAGAGTGGGACAGTGGGATTAGTTTGGGGACTGACACAGGGCTATGGGGAGAGAGTGGGGCAGTGGGATTAGTTTGGGGACTGACACAGGGCTTGTGGGGAGAGAGTGGGGCAGTGGGATTAGTTTGGGGATTGACACAGGGCTGCAGGGAGAGAGTGGGGGAGTGGGATTAGTTTGGGGACTGACACAGGTCTGTAGGGAGAGAGTGGGGCAGTGGGATTAGTTTGGGGACTGACACAGGGCTGTGGGGAGAGAATGGAGCAGTGGGATTAGTTTGGGGACTGACACAGGGCTGTGGGGAGAGAGTGGGACAGTGGGATTAGTTTGGGGACTGACAGGGCTGTGGGGAGAGAGTGGGACAGTGGGATTAGTTTGGGGACTGACACAGGGCTGTGGGGAGAGAGTGGGACAGTGGGATTAGTTTGGGGACTGACACAGGGCTGTTGGGAAAATGTGGGACAGTGTGATTAGTTTGGGGACTGACACAGGGCTGTGGGGAGAGAGTGGGACAGTGGGATTAGTTTGGGGACTGACACAGGGCTGTGGGGAGAGAGTGGGGTAGTGGGATCAGTTTGGGAATGACACAGGGCTGTGGGAAGAGAGTGGGACAGTGGGATTAGTTTGGGGACTGACACAGGGCTGTAGGGAGAGAGTGGGACAGTGGGATTAGTTTGGGGACTGACACAGGGCTGTGGGTAGAGAGCGGGACAGTGGGATTAGTTTGGGGACTGACAGGGCTGTGGGGAGAGAGTGGGACAGTGGGATTAGTTTGGGGATCGACACCGGGCTGTGCGGAGAGAGTGGGGCAGTGGGATTAGTTTGGGTACTGACACAGGGCTGTGGGGAGAGAGCGGGACAGTGGGATTAGTTTGGGGTCTGACAGGGCTGTGAGGAGAGAGTGGGACAGTGGGATTATTTTGGGGACTGACACAGGGCTGTGGGGAGAGAGTGGGACAGTGTGATTAGTTTGGGGACTGACACAGGGCTGTGGGGAGAGAGTGGGACAGTGGGATTAGTTTGGGGACTGACACAGGGCTGTGGGGAGAGAGTGGGACAGTGTGATTAGTTTGGGGACTGACACAGGGCTGTGGGGAGAGAGTGGGACAGTGGGATTAGTTTGGGGACTGACACAGGACAGTGGGAGAAAGTGAGACAGTGGGATTAGTTTGGGGACTGACTCAGGGCTGTGGAGAGAGAGTGGGGCAGTGGGATCAGTTTGGGGACTGACACAGGGCTGTGGGGAGAGAGTGGGACAGTGGGATTAGTTTGGGGACTGACACAGGGCTGTGGGTAGAGAACGGGACAGTGGGATTAGTTTGGGGTCTGACAGGGCTGTGGGGAGAGAGTGGGACAGTGGGATTAGTTTGGGGACTGACACAGGTCTGTAGGGAGAGAGTGGGGCAGTGGGATTAGTTTGGGGACTGACACAGGGCTGTGGGGAGAGAATGGGGCAGTGGGATTAGTTTGGGGACTGACACAGGACTGTGGGGAGAGAGTGGGACAGTGGGACTAGTTTGGGGAGTGACACAGGGCTGTGGGGAGAGAGTGGGACAGTGGGATTAGTTTGGGGACTGACACAGGGCTGTGGGTAGAGAGCAGGACGGTGGGATTAGTTTGGGGACTGACAGGGCTGTGGGGAGAGAGTGGGACAGTGGGATTAGTTTGGGGACTGACACAGGGCTGTGCGGAGAGAGTGGGGCAGTGGGATTAGTTTGGGGACTGACACAGGGTTGTGGGGAGAGAGTGGGACAGTGGGATTAGTTTGGGGACTGACACAGGGCTATGGGGAGAGAGTGGGACAGTGGGATCAGTTTGGGGACTGACACTGGGCTGTGGGGAGAGAGTGGGAAAGTGGGATTAGTTTGGGGACTGACACAGGGCCATGGGGAGAGAGTGGGACAGTGGGATTAGTTTGGGGACTGACACAGGGCTTGTGGGGAGAGAGTGGGGCAGTGGGATTAGTTTGGGGACTGACACAGGGCTGCGGGGAGAGAGTGGGGGAGTGGGATTAGTTTGGGGACTGACACAGGTCTGTAGGGAGAGAGCAGGACAGTGGGATTAGTTTGGGGACTGACAGGGCTGTGGGGAGAGAGTGGGACAGTGGGATTAGTTTGGGGACTGACACAGGGCTGTGGGGAGAGAGTGGGACAGTGGGATTAGTTTGGGGTCTGACACAGGGCTGTGGGTAGAGAGCAGGACAGTGGGATTAGTTTGGGGACTGACAGGGCTGTGGGGAGAGAGTGGGACAGTGGGATTAGTTTGGGGACTGACACTGTGCTGTGGGTAGAGAGCAGGACAGTGGGATTAGTTTGGGGACTGACAGGGCTGTGGGGAGAGAGTGGGACAGTGGGATTAGTTTGGGGACTAACACAGGGCTGTGGGGAGAGAGTGGGACAGTGGGATTAGTTTGGGGACTGACACAGGGCTATGGGGAGAGAGTGGGACAGTGGGATTAGTTTGGGGACTGACACAGGGCTTGTGGGGAGAGAGTGGGGCAGTGGGATTAGTTTGGGGATTGACACAGGGCTGCGGGGAGAGAGTGGGGGAGTGGGATTAGTTTGGGGACTGACACAGGTCTGTAGGGAGAGAGTGGGGCAGTGGGATTAGTTTGGGGACTGACACAGGGCTGTGGCGAGAGAGTGGGGCAGTGGGATTAGTTTGGGGACTGACACAGGGCTGTGGGGAGAGAATGGGGAAGTGGGATTAGTTTGGGGACTGACACAGGACTGTGGGGAGAGAGTGGGACAGTGGGACTAGTTTGGGGACTGACACAGGGCTGTGGGGAGAGAGTGGGACAGTGGGATTAGTTTGGGGACTGACACAGGGCTGTGGGGAGAGAGTGGGACAGTGGGATTAGTTTGGGGAATGACAGGGCTGTGGGGAGAGAGTGGGACAGTGGGATTAGTTTGGGGACTGACAGAGGGCTGTGGGTAGAGAGCAGGACGGTGGTATTAGTTTGGGGACTGACAGGGCTGTGGGGAGAGAGTGGGACAGTGGGATTAGTTTGGGGACTGACACAGGGCTGTGCGGAGAGAGTGGGGCAGTGGGATTAGTTTGGGGACTGACACAGGGTTGTGGGGAGAGAGTGGGACAGTGGGATTAGTTTGGGGACTGACACAGGGCTGTGGGGAGAGAGTGGGACAGTGGGATTAGTTTGGGGACTGACACAGGGCTATGGGGAGAGAGTGGGACAGTGGGATTAGTTTGGGGACTGACACAGGGCTTGTGGGGAGAGAGTGGGGCAGTGGGATTAGTTTGGGGATTGACACAGGGCTGCGGGGAGAGAGTGGGGGAGTGGGATTAGTTTGGGGACTGACACAGGTCTGTAGGGAGAGAGTGGGGCAGTGGGATTAGTTTGGGGACTGACACAGGGCTGTGGCGAGAGAGTGGGGCAGTGGGATTAGTTTGGGGACTGACACAGGGCTGTGGGGAGAGAGTGGGACAGTGGGATTAGTTTGGGGACTGACACAGGGCTGTGGGGAGAGAGTGGGATAGTGGGATTAGTTTGGGGACTGACACAGGGCTGTGGGGAGAGAGTGGGACAGTGGGATTAGTTTGGGGACTGACAGGGCTTTGGGGAGAGAGTGGGACAGTGGGATTAGTTTGGGGACTGACACAGGGCTGTGGGGAGAGAGTGGGACAGTGGGATTAGTTTGGGGACTGACACAGGGCTGTGGGGAGAGAGTGGGACAGTGTGATTAGTTTGGGGACTGACACAGGGCTGTGGGGAGAGAGTGGGACAGTGAAATTAGTTTGGGGACTGACACAGGACAGTGGGAGAAAGTGGGACAGTGGGATTAGTTTGGGGACTGACTCAGGGTTGTGGGGAGAGAGTGGGGTAGTGGGATCAGTTTTGGGATGACACAGGGCTGTGGGGAGAGAGTGGGACAGTGGGATTAGTTTGGGGACTGATACAGGGCTGTGAGGAGAGAGTGGGACAGTGGGATTAGTTTGGGGACTGAGACAGGGCTGTGGGGAGAGAGTGGGACAGTGGGATTATTTTGGGGACTGACACAGGGCTGTGCGGAGAGAGTGGGGCAGTGGGATTAGTTTGGGGACTGACACAGGTCTGTGGGGAGAGAGTGGAACAGTGGGATTAGTTTGGGGACTGACACTGGGCTGTGGTAGAGAGCAGGACAGTGGGATTAGTTTGGGGACTGACAGGGCTGTGGGGAGAGAGTGGGACAGTGGGATTAGTTTGGGGACTGACACAGGGCTGTGGAGAGAGAGTGGGACAGTGGGATTAGTTTGGGGACTGACACAGGGCTATGGGGAGAGAGTGGTACAGTGGGATTAGTTTGGGGACTGACACAGGGCTTGTGGGGAGAGAGTGGGGCAGTGGGATTAGTTTGGGGATTGACACAGGGCTGCGGGGAGAGAGTGGGGGAGTGGGATTAGTTTGGGGACTGACACAGGTCTGTAGGGAGAGAGTGGGGCAGTGGGATTAGTTTGGGGACTGACACAGGGCTGTGGGGAGAGAGTGGGACAGTGGGATTAGTTTGGGGACTGACACAGGGTTGTGGGGAGAGAGTGGGACAGTGGGATTAGTTTGGGGACTGACACAGGGCTGTGGGAAGAGAGTGGGACAGTGGGATTAGTTTGGGGACTGACAGGGCTGTGGGGAGAGAGTGGGACAGTGGGATTAGTTTGGGGACTGACACAGGGCTGTGGGGAGAGAGTGGGACAGTGGGATTAGTTTGGGGACTGACACAGGGCTGTGGGGAGAGAGTGGGACAGTGTGATTAGTTTGGGGACTGACACAGGGCTGTGGGGAGAGAGTGGGACAGTGGGATTAGTTTGGGGACTGACACAGGACAGTGGGAGAAAGTGAGACAGTGGGATTAGTTTGGGGACTGACTCAGGGCTGTGGAGAGAGAGTGGGGCAGTGGGATCAGTTTGGGGACTGATACCAGGCTGTGGGTAGAGAACGGGACAGTGGGATTAGTTTGGGGTCTGACAGGGCTGTGGGGAGAGAGTGGGACAGTGGGATTAGTTTGGGGACTGACACAGGTCTGTAGGGAGAGAGTGGGGCAGTGGGATTAGTTTGGGGACTGACACAGGGCTGTGGGGAGAGAATGGGGCAGTGGGATTAGTTTGGGGACTGACACAGGACTGTGGGGAGAGAGTGGGACAGTGGGACTAGTTTGGGGAGTGACACAGGGCTGTGGGGAGAGAGTGGGACAGTGGGATTAGTTTGGGGACTGACACAGGGCTGTGGGTAGAGAGCAGGACGGTGGGATTAGTTTGGGGACTGACAGGGCTGTGGGGAGAGAGTGGGACAGTGGGATTAGTTTGGGGACTGACACAGGGCTGTGCGGAGAGAGTGGGGCAGTGGGATTAGTTTGGGGACTGACACAGGGTTGTGGGGAGAGAGTGGGACAGTGGGATTAGTTTGGGGACTGACACAGGGCTATGGGGAGAGAGTGGGACAGTGGGATCAGTTTGGGGACTGACACTGGGCTGTGGGGAGAGAGTGGGAAAGTGGGATTAGTTTGGGGACTGACACAGGGCCATGGGGAGAGAGTGGGACAGTGGGATTAGTTTGGGGACTGACACAGGGCTTGTGGGGAGAGAGTGGGGCAGTGGGATTAGTTTGGGGACTGACACAGGGCTGCGGGGAGAGAGTGGGGGAGTGGGATTAGTTTGGGGACTGACACAGGTCTGTAGGGAGAGAGCAGGACAGTGGGATTAGTTTGGGGACTGACAGGGCTGTGGAGAGAGAGTGGGGCAGTGGGATCAGTTTGGGGACTGATACCAGGCTGTGGGTAGAGAACGGGACAGTGGGATTAGTTTGGGGTCTGACAGGGCTGTGGGGAGAGAGTGGGACAGTGGGATTAGTTTGGGGACTGACACAGGGCTGTGGGGAGAGAGTGGGGTAGTGGGATCAGTTTGGGGATGACACAGGGCTGTGGGGAGAGAGTGGGACAGTGGGATTAGTTTGGGGACTGACACAGGGCTGTGGGGAGAGAGTGGGACAGTGGGATTAGTTTGGGGACTGACACAGGGCTGTGGGGAGAGAGTGGGACAGTGGGATTAGTTTGGGGACTGACACAGGGCTGTGGGGAGAGAGTGGGACAGTGGGATTGGCTTGGGGACTGACACTGGGCTGTGGGTAGAGAGCAGGACAGTGGGATTAGTTTGGGGACTGACAGGGCTGTGGGGAGAGAGTGGGACAGTGGGATTAGTTTGGGGACTGACACAGGGCTGTGGGGAGAGAGTGGGACAGTGGGATTAGTTTGGGGACTGACACAGGGCTATGGGGAGAGAGTGGGACAGTGGGATTAGTTTGGGGACTGACACAGGGCTTGTGGGGAGAGAGTGGGGCAGTGGGATTAGTTTGGGGATTGACACAGGGCTGCGGGGAGAGAGTGGGGGAGTGGGATTAGTTTGGGGACTGACACAGGTCTGTAGGGAGAGAGTGGGGCAGTGGGATTAGTTTGGGGACTGACACAGGGCTGTGGGGAGAGAATGGGGCAGTGGGATTAGTTTGGGGACTGACACAGGACTGTGGGGAGAGAGTGGGACAGTGGGACTAGTTTGGGGAGTGACACAGGGCAGTGGGGAGAGAGTGGGTCAGTGGGATTAGTTTGGGGACTGACACAGGGCTGTGGGGAGAGAGTGGGACAGTGGGATTAGTTTGGGGACTGACAGGGCTGTGGGGAGAGAGTGGGACAGTGGGATTAGTTTGGGGACTGACACAGGGCTGTGGGGAGAGAGTGGGACAGTGGGATTAGTTTGGGGACTGACACAGGGCTGTTGGGAAAAAGTGGGACAGTGTGATTAGTTTGGGGACTGACACAGGGCTGTGGGGAGAGAGTGGGACAGTGGGATTAGTTTGGGGACTGACACAGGGCTGTGGGGAGAGAGTGGGGTAGTGGGATCAGTTTGGGGATGACACAGGGCTGTGGGAAGAGAGTGGGACAGTGGGATTAGTTTGGGGACTGACACAGGGCTGTAGGGAGAGAGTGGGACAGTGGGATTAGTTTGGGGACTGACACAGGGCTGTGGGTAGAGAGCGTGATAGTGGGATTAGTTTGGGACTGACAGGGCTGTGGGGAGAGAGTGGGACAGTGGGATTAGTTTGGGGACTGACACCGGGCTGTGCGGAGAGAGTGGGGCAGTGGGATTAGTTTGGGTACTGACACAGGGCTGTGGGGAGAGAGTGGGACAGTGGGATTAGTTTGGGGACTAACACAGGGCTATGGGGAGAGAGTGGGACAGTGGGATCAGTTTGGGGACTGACACTGGGCTGTGGGGAGAGAGTGGGACAGTGGGATTAGTTTGGGGACTGACACAGGCCCATGGGGAGAGAGTGGGACAGTGGGATTAGTTTGGGGACTGACACAGGGCTATGGGGAGAGAGTGGGACAGTGGGATTAGTTTGGGGACTGACACAGGGCTTGTGGGGAGAGAGTGGGGCAGTGGGATTAGTTTGGGGACTGACACAGGGCTGCGGGGAGAGAGTGGGGGAGTGGGATTAGTTTGGGGACTGACACAGGTCTGTAGGGAGAGAGTGGGGGAGTGGGATTAGTTTGGGGACTGACACAGGGCTGTGGGGAGAGAGTGGGGTAGTGGGATCAGTTTGGGGTCTGACAGGGCTGTGGGTAGAGAGCGGGACAGTGGGATTAGTTTGGGGTCTGACAGGGCTGTGAGGAGAGAGTGGGACAGTGGGATTAGTTTGGGGACTGACACAGGGTTGTGGGGAGAGAGTGGGGTAGTGGGATCAGTTTTGGGATGACACAGGGCTGTGGGGAGAGAATGGGACAGTGGGATTAGTTTGGGGACTGACAGGGCTGTGGGGAGAGAGTGGGACAGTGGGATTAGTTTGGGGACTGACACAGGGCTGTGGGGAGAGAGTGGGACAGTGGGATTAGTTTGGGGACTGACACAGGGCTGTGGGGAGAGAGTGGGACAGTGTGATTAGTTTGGGGACTGACACAGGGCTGTGGGGAGAGAGTGGGACAGTGGGATTAGTTTGGGGACTGACACAGGACAGTGGGAGAAAGTGAGACAGTGGGAATAGTTTGGGGACTGACTCAGGGCTGTGGAGAGAGAGTGGGGCAGTGGGATCAGTTTGGGGACTGATACCAGGCTGTGGGTAGAGAACGGGACAGTGGGATTAGTTTGGGGTCTGACAGGGCTGTGGGGAGAGAGTGGGACAGTGGGATTAGTTTGGGGACTGACACAGGGCTGTGGGGAGAGAGTGGGGTAGTGGGATCAGTTTGGGGATGACACAGGGCTGTGGGGAGAGAGTGGGACAGTGGGATTAGTTTTGGGACTGACACAGGGCTGTGGGGAGAGAGTGGGACAGTGGGATTAGTTTGGGGACTGACACAGGGCTGTGGGGAGAGAGTGGGACAGTGGGATTAGTTTGGGGACTGACACAGGGCTGTGGGGAGAGAGTGGGACAGTGGGATTAGCTTGGGGACTGACACTGGGCTGTGGGTAGAGAGCAGGACAGTGGGATTAGTTTGGGGACTGACAGGGCTGTGGGGAGAGAGTGGGACAGTGGGATTAGTTTGGGGACTGACACAGGGCTGTGGGGAGAGAGTGGGACAGTGGGATTAGTTTGGGGACTGACACAGGGCTATGGGGAGAGAGTGGGGCAGTGGGATTAGTTTGGGGACTGACACAGGGCTTGTGGGGAGAGAGTGGGGCAGTGGGATTAGTTTGGGGATTGACACAGGGCTGCGGGGAGAGAGTGGGGGAGTGGGATTAGTTTGGGGACTGACACAGGTCTGTAGGGAGAGAGTGGGGCAGTGGGATTAGTTTGGGGACTGACACAGGGCTGTGGGGAGAGAATGGAGCAGTGGGATTAGTTTGGGGACTGACACAGGGCTGTGGGGAGAGAGTGGGACAGTGGGATTAGTTTGGGGACTGACAGGGCTGTGGGGAGAGAGTGGGACAGTGGGATTAGTTTGGGGACTGACACAGGGCTGTGGGGAGAGAGTGGGACAGTGGGATTAGTTTGGGGACTGACACAGGGCTGTTGGGAAAAAGTGGGACAGTGTGATTAGTTTGGGGACTGACACAGGGCTGTGGGGAGAGAGTGGGACAGTGGGATTAGTTTGGGGACTGACACAGGGCTGTGGGGAGAGAGTGGGGTAGTGGGATCAGTTTGGGAATGACACAGGGCTGTGGGAAGAGAGTGGGACAGTGGGATTAGTTTGGGGACTGACACAGGGCTATAGGGAGAGAGTGGGACAGTGGGATTAGTTTGGGGACTGACACAGGGCTGTGGGTAGAGAGCGGGACAGTGGGATTAGTTTGGGGACTGACAGGGCTGTGGGGAGAGAGTGGGACAGTGGGATTAGTTTGGGGACTGACACCGGGCTGTGCGGAGAGAGTGGGGCAGTGGGATTAGTTTGGGTACTGACACAGGGCTGTGGGGAGAGAGTGGGACAGTGGGATTAGTTTGGGGACTAACACAGGGCTATGGGGAGAGAGTGGGACAGTGGGATCAGTTTGGGGACTGACACTGGGCTGTGGGGAGAGAGTGGGACAGTGGGATTAGTTTGGGGACTGACACAGGGCCATGGGGAGAGAGTGGGACAGTGGGATTAGTTTGGGGACTGACACAGGGCTATGGGGAGAGAGTGGGACAGTGGGATTAGTTTGGGGACTGACACAGGGCTTGTGGGGAGAGAGTGGGGCAGTGGGATTAGTTTGGGGACTGACACAGGGCTGCGGGGTGAGAGTGGGGGAGTGGGATTAGTTTCGGGACTGACACAGGTCTGTAGGGAGAGAGTGGGGGAGTGGGATTAGTTTGGGGACTGACACAGGGCTGTGGGGAGAGAGTGGGGTAGTGGGATCAGTTTGGGGACTGACACAGGGCTGTGGGTAGAGAGCAGGACAGTGGGATTAGTTTGGGGACTGACAGGGCTGTGGGGAGAGAGTGGGACTGTGGGATTAGTTTGGGGACTGACACAGGGCTGTGGGGAGAGAGCAGGACAGTGGGATTAGTTTGGGGACTGACAGGGCTGTGGGGAGAGAGTGGGACAGTGGGATTAGTTTGGGGACTGACACAGGGCTGTGGGGAGAGAGTGGGACAGTGGTATTAGTTTGGGGACTGACACAGGGCTGTGCGGAGAGAGTGGGGCAGTGGGATTAGTTTGGGGACTGACACAGGGCTGTGGGGAGAGAGTGGGACAGTGGGATTAGTTTGGGGACTGACACTGGGCTGTGGGTAGAGAGCAGGACAGTGGGATTAGTTTGGGGACTGACAGGGCTGTGGGGAGAGAGTGGGACAGTGGGATTAGTTTGGGGACTGACACAGGGCTGTGGGGAGAGAGTGGGACAGTGGGATTAGTTTGGGGACTGACACAGGGCTATGGGGAGAGAGTTGGACAGTGGGATTAGTTTGGGGACTGACACAGGGCTTGTGGGGAGAGAGTGGGACAGTGGGATTATTTTGGGGATTGACACAGGGCTGCGGGGAGAGAGTGGGGGAGTGGGATTAGTTTGGGGACTGACACAGGTCTGTAGGGAGAGAGTGGTGCAGTGGGATTAGTTTGGGGACTGACACAGGGCTTGTGGGGAGAGAGTGGGACAGTGGGATTATTTTGGGGATTGACACAGGGCTGCGGGGAGAGAGTGGGGGAGTGGGATTAGTTTGGGGACTGACACAGGTCTGTAGGGAGAGAGTGGTGCAGTGGGATTAGTTTGGGGACTGACACAGGGCTGTGGGGAGAGAGTGGGGCAGTGGGATTAGTTTGGGGACTGACACAGGGCTGTGGGGAGAGAGTGGGACAGTGGGATTAGTTTGGGGACTGACACAGGACTGTGGGAGAAAGTGAGACAGTGGGATTAGTTTGGGGACTGACTCAGGGCTGTGGAGAGAGAGTGGGGCAGTGGGATCAGTTTGGGGACTGATACCAGGCTGTGGGTAGAGAACGGGACAGTGGGATTAGTTTGGGGTCTGACAGGGCTGTGGGGAGAGAGTGGGACAGTGGGATTAGTTTGGGGACTGACACAGGGCTGTGGGGAGAGAGTGGGGTAGTGGGATCAGTTTGGGGATGACACAGGGCTGTGGGGAGAGAGTGGGACAGTGGGATTAGTTTGGGGACTGACACAGGGCTGTGGGGAGAGAGTGGGACAGTGGGATTAGTTTGGGGACTGACACAGGGCTGTGGGGAGAGAGTGGGACAGTGGGATTAGTTTGGGGACTGACACAGGGCTGTGGGGAGAGAGTGGGACAGTGGGATTAGCTTGGGGACTGACACTGGGCTGTGGGTAGAGAGCAGGACAGTGGGATTAGTTTGGGGACTGACAGGGCTGTGGGGAGAGAGTGGGACAGTGGGATTAGTTTGGGGACTGACACAGGGCTGTGGGGAGAGAGTGGGACAGTGGGATTAGTTTGGGGATTGGCACAGGGCTATGGGGAGAGAGTGGGGGAGTGGGATTAGTTTGGGGACTGACACAGGTCTGTAGGGAGAGAGTGGGGCAGTGGGATTAGTTTGGGGACTGACACAGGGCTGTGGGGAGAGAATGGAGCAGTGGGATTAGTTTGGGGACTGACACAGGGCTGTGGGGAGAGAGTGGGACAGTGGGATTAGTTTGGGGACTGACAGGGCTGTGGGGAGAGAGTGGGACAGTGGGATTAGTTTGGGGACTGACACAGGGCTGTGGGGAGAGAGTGGGACAGTGGGATTAGTTTGGGGACTGACACAGGTCTGTTGGGAAAAAGTGGGACAGTGTGATTAGTTTGGGGACTGACACAGGGCTGTGGGGAGAGAGTGGGACAGTGGGATTAGTTTGGGGACTGACACAGGGCTGTGGGGAGAGAGTGGGGTAGTGGGATCAGTTTGGGAATGACACAGGGCTGTGGGGAGAGAGTGGGACAGTGGGATTAGTTTGGGGACTGACACAGGGCTGTGCGGAGAGAGTGGGGCAGTGGGATTAGTTTGGGTACTGACACAGGGCTGTGGGGAGAGAGTGGGACAGTGGGATTAGTTTGGGGACTAACACAGGGCTATGGGGAGAGAATGGGACAGTGGGATCAGTTTGGGGACTGACACTGGGCTGTGGGGAGAGAGTGGGACAGTGGGATTAGTTTGGGGACTGACACAGGGCCATGGGGAGAGAGTGGGACAGTGGGATTAGTTTGGGGACTGACACAGGGCTATGGGGAGAGAGTGGGACAGTGGGATTAGTTTGGGGACTGACACAGGGCTTGTGGGGAGAGAGTGGGGCAGTGGGATTAGTTTGGGGACTGACACAGGGCTGCGGGGTGAGAGTGGGGGAGTGGGATTAGTTTGGGGACTGACACAGGTCTGTAGGGAGAGAGTGGGGGAGTGGGATTAGTTTGGGGACTGACACAGGGCTGTGGGGAGAGAGTGGGGTAGTGGGATCAGTTTGGGGACTGACACAGGGCTGTGGGTAGAGAGCAGGACAGTGGGATTAGTTTGGGGACTGACAGGGCTGTGGGGAGAGAGTGGGACAGTGGGATTAGTTTGGGGACTGACACAGGGCTGTGGGGAGAGAGCAGGACAGTGGGATTAGTTTGGGGACTGACAGGGCTGTGGGGAGAGAGTGGGACAGTGGGATTAGTTTGGGGACTGACACAGGGCTGTGGGGAGAGAGTGGGACAGTGGTATTAGTTTGGGGACTGACACAGGGCTGTGCGGAGAGAGTGGGGCAGTGGGATTAGTTTGGGGACTGACACAGGGCTGTGGGGAGAGAGTGGGACAGTGGGATTAGTTTGGGGACTGACACTGGGCTGTGGGTAGAGAGCAGGACAGTGGGATTAGTTTGGGGACTGACAGGGCTGTGGGGAGAGAGTGGGACAGTGGGATTAGTTTGGGGACTGACACAGGGCTGTGGGGAGAGAGTGGGACAGTGGGATTAGTTTGGGGACTGACACAGGGCTATGGGGAGAGAGTGGGACAGTGGGATTAGTTTGGGGACTGACACAGGGCTTGTGGGGAGAGAGTGGGACAGTGGGATTATTTTGGGGATTGACACAGGGCTGCGGGGAGAGAGTGGGGGAGTGGGATTAGTTTGGGGACTGACACAGGTCTGTAGGGAGAGAGTGGTGCAGTGGGATTAGTTTGGGGACTGACACAGGGCTGTGGGGAGAGAGTGGGGCAGTGGGATTAGTTTGGGGACTGACACAGGGCTGTGGGTAGAGAGCAGTGCAGTGGGATTAGTTTGGGGACTGACACAGGGCTGTGGGGAGAGAGTGGGACAGTGTGATTAGTTTGGGGACTGACACAGGGCTGTGGGGAGAGAGTGGGACAGTGGGATTAGTTTGGGGACTGACACAGGACTGTGGGAGAAAGTGAGACAGTGGGATTAGTTTGGGGACTGACTCAGGGCTGTGGAGAGAGAGTGGGGTAGTGGGATCAGTTTGGGGACTGATACCAGGCTGTGGGTAGAGAACGGGACAGTGGGATTAGTTTGGGGTCTGACAGGGCTGTGGGGAGAGAGTGGGACAGTGGGATTAGTTTGGGGACTGACACAGGGCTGTGGGGAGAGAGTGGGGTAGTGGGATCAGTTTGGGGATGACACAGGGCTGTGGGGAGAGAGTGGGACAGTGGGATTAGTTTGGGGACTGACACAGGGCTGTGGGGAGAGAGTGGGACAGTGGGATTAGTTTGGGGACTGACACAGGGCTGTGGGGAGAGAGTGGGACAGTGGGATTAGTTTGGGGACTGACACAGGGCTGTGGGGAGAGAGTGGGACAGTGGGATTAGCTTGGGGACTGACACTGGGCTGTGGGTAGAGAGCAGGACAGTGGGATTAGTTTGGGGACTGACAGGGCTGTGGGGAGAGAGTGGGACAGTGGGATTAGTTTGGGGACTGACACAGGGCTGTGGGGAGAGAGTGGGACAGTGGGATTAGTTTGGGGACTGACACAGGGCTATGGGGAGAGAGTGGGACAGTGGGATTAGTTTGGGGACTGACACAGGGCTTGTGGGGAGAGAGTGGGGCAGTGGGATTAGTTTGGGGATTGACACAGGGCTGCGGGGAGAGAGTGGGGGAGTGGGATTAGTTTGGGGACTGACACAGGTCTGTAGGGAGAGAGTGGGGCAGTGGGATTAGTTTGGGGACTGACACAGGGCTGTGGGGAGAGAATGGGGCAGTGGGATTAGTTTGGGGACTGACACAGGACTGTGGGGAGAGAGTGGGACAGTGGGACTAGTTTGGGGAGTGACACAGGGCAGTGGGGAGAGAGTGGGTCAGTGGGATTAGTTTGGGGACTGACACAGGGCTGTGGGGAGAGAGTGGGACAGTGGGATTAGTTTGGGGACTGACAGGGCTGTGGGGAGAGAGTGGGACAGTGGGATTAGTTTGGGGACTGACACAGGGCTGTGGGGAGAGAGTGGGGTAGTGGGATCAGTTTGGGGATGACACAGGGCTGTGGGAAGAGAGTGGGACAGTGGGATTAGTTTGGGGACTGACACAGGGCTGTAGGGAGAGAGTGGGACAGTGGGATTAGTTTGGGGACTGACACAGGGCTGTGGGTAGAGAGCGGGACAGTGGGATTAGTTTGGGGACTGACAGGGCTGTGGGGAGAGAGTGGGACAGTGGGATTAGTTTGGGGACTGACACCGGGCTATGGGGAGAGAGTGGGACAGTGGGATCAGTTTGGGGACTGTCACTGGGCTGTGGGGAGAGAGTGGGACAGTGGGATTAGTTTGGGGACTGACACAGGGCCATGGGGAGAGAGTGGGAGAGTGGGATTAGTTTGGGGACTGACACAGGGCTATGGGGAGAGAGTGGGACAGTGGGATTAGTTTGTGTCTGACACAGGGCTTGTGGGAGAGAGTGGGGCAGTGGGATTAGTTTGGGGACTGACACAGGGCTGCGGGGAGAGAGTGGGGGAGTGGGATTAGTTTGGGGACTGACACAGGTCTGTAGGGAGAGAGTGGGGGAGTGGGATTAGTTTGGGGACTGACACAGGGCTGTGGGGAGAGAGTGGGACAGTGGGATTAGTTTGGGGACTGACACAGGGCTGTGGGGAGAGAGTGGGACAGGGGGATTAGCTTGGGGACTGACACTGGGCTGTGGGTAGAGAGCAGGACAGTGGGATTAGTTTGGGGACTGACAGGGCTGTGGGGAGAGAGTGGGACAGTGGGATTAGTTTGGGGACTGACACAGGGCTGTGGGGAGAGAGTGGGACAGTGGGATTAGTTTGGGGACTGACACAGGGCTATGGGGAGAGAGTGGGACAGTGGGATTAGTTTGGGGACTGACACAGGGCTTCTGGGGAGAGAGTGGGGCAGTGGGATTAGTTTGGGGACTGACACAGGGCTGCGGGGAGAGAGTGGGGGAGTGGGATTAGTTTGGGGACTGACACAGGGCTGTGGGGAGAGAGTGGGACAGTGGGATTAGTTTGGGGACTGACACAGGGCTGTGGGGAGAGAGTGGGACAGTGGGATTAGTTTGGGGACTGACACAGGGCTGTGGGGAGAGAGTGGGACAGTGGGATTAGCTTGGGGACTGACTGGGCTGTGGGTAGAGAGCAGGACAGTGGGATTAGTTTGGGGACTGACAGGGCTGTGGGGAGAGAGTGGGACAGTGGGATTAGTTTGGGGACTGACACAGGGCTGTGGGGAGAGAGTGGGACAGTGGGATTAGTTTGGGGACTGACACAGGGCTATGGGGAGAGAGTGGGACAGTGGGATTAGTTTGGGGACTGACACAGGGCTTGTGGGGAGAGAGTGGGGCAGTGGGATTAGTTTGGGGATTGACACAGGGCTGCGGGGAGGGAGTGGGGGAGTGGGATTAGTTTGGGGACTGACACAGGGCTGTGGGGAGAGAGTGGGACAGTGGGATTAGTTTGGGGACTGACACAGGACTGTGGGAGAAAGTGAGACAGTGGGATTAGTTTGGGGACTGACTCAGGGCTGTGGAGAGAGAGTGGGGCAGTGGGATCAGTTTGGGGACTGATACCAGGCTGTGGGTAGAGAACGGGACAGTGGGATTAGTTTGGGGTCTGACAGGGCTGTGGGGAGAGAGTGGGACAGTGGGATTAGTTTGGGGACTGACACAGGGCTGTGGGGAGAGAGTGGGGTAGTGGGATCAGTTTGGGGATGACACAGGGCTGTGGGGAGAGAGTGGGACAGTGGGATTAGTTTGGGGACTGACACAGGGCTGTGGGGAGAGAGTGGGACAGTGGGATTAGTTTGGGGACTGACACAGGGCTGTGGGGAGAGAGTGGGACAGTGGGATTAGTTTGGGGACTGACACAGGGCTGTGGGGAGAGAGTGGGACAGTGGGATTAGCTTGGGGACTGACACTGGGCTGTGGGTAGAGAGCAGGACAGTGGGATTAGTTTGGGGACTGACAGGGCTGTGGGGAGAGAGTGGGACAGTGGGATTAGTTTGGGGACTGACACAGGGCTGTGGGGAGAGAGTGGGACAGTGGGATTAGTTTGGGGACTGACACAGGGCTATGGGGAGAGAGTGGGACAGTGGGATTAGTTTGGGGACTGACACAGGGCTTGTGGGGAGAGAGTGGGGCAGTGGGATTAGTTTGGGGATTGACACAGGGCTGCGGGGAGAGAGTGGGGGAGTGGGATTAGTTTGGGGACTGACACAGGTCTGTAGGGAGAGAGTGGGGCAGTGGGATTAGTTTGGGGACTGACACAGGGCTGTGGGGAGAGAATGGGGCAGTGGGATTAGTTTGGGGACTGACACAGGACTGTGGGGAGAGAGTGGGACAGTGGGACTAGTTTGGGGAGTGACACAGGGCAGTGGGAAGAGAGTGGGTCAGTGGGATTAGTTTGGGGACTGACACAGGGCTGTGGGGAGAGAGTGGGACAGTGGGATTAGTTTGGGGACTGACAGGGCTGTGGGGAGAGAGTGGGACAGTGGGATTAGTTTGGGGACTGACACAGGGCTGTGGGGAGAGAGTGGGACAGTGGGATTAGTTTGGGGACTGACACAGGGCTGTTGGGAAAAAGTGGGACAGTGTGATTAGTTTGGGGACTGACACAGGGCTGTGGGGAGAGAGTGGGACAGTGGGATTAGTTTGGGGACTGACACAGGGCTGTGGGGAGAGAGTGGGGTAGTGGGATCAGTTTGGGGATGACACAGGGCTGTGGGAAGAGAGTGGGACAGTGGGATTAGTTTGGGGACTGACACAGGGCTGTAGGGAGAGAGTGGGACAGTGGGATTAGTTTGGGGACTGACACAGGGCTGTGGGTAGAGAGCGGGACAGTGGGATTAGTTTGGGGACTGACAGGGCTGTGGGGAGAGAGTGGGACAGTGGGATTAGTTTGGGGACTGACACCGGGCTATGGGGAGAGAGTGGGACAGTGGGATCAGTTTGGGGACTGACACTGGGCTGTGGGGAGAGAGTGGGACAGTGGGATTAGTTTGGGGACTGACACAGGGCCATGGGGAGAGAGTGGGAGAGTGGGATTAGTTTGGGGACTGACACAGGGCTATGGGGAGAGAGTGGGACAGTGGGATTAGTTTGTGTCTGACACAGGGCTTGTGGGGAGAGAGTGGGGCAGTGGGATTAGTTTGGGGACTGACACAGGGCTGCGGGGAGAGAGTGGGGGAGTGGGATTAGTTTGGGGACTGACACAGGTCTGTAGGGAGAGAGTGGGGGAGTGGGATTAGTTTGGGGACTGACACAGGGCTGTGGGGAGAGAGTGGGACAGTGGGATTAGTTTGGGGACTGACACAGGGCTGTGGGGAGAGAGTGGGACAGGGGGATTAGCTTGGGGACTGACACTGGGCTCTGGGTAGAGAGCAGGACAGTGGGATTAGTTTGGGGACTGACAGGGCTGTGGGGAGAGAGTGGGACAGTGGGATTAGTTTGGGGACTGACACAGGGCTGTGGGGAGAGAGTGGGACAGTGGGATTAGTTTGGGGACTGACACAGGGCTATGGGGAGAGAGTGGGACAGTGGGATTAGTTTGGGGACTGACACAGGGCTTCTGGGGAGAGAGTGGGGCAGTGGGATTAGTTTGGGGACTGACACAGGGCTGCGGGGAGAGAGTGGGGGAGTGGGATTAGTTTGGGGACTGACACAGGGCTGTGGGGAGAGAGTGGGACAGTGGGATTAGTTTGGGGACTGACACAGGGCTGTGGGGAGAGAGTGGGACAGTGGGATTAGTTTGGGGACTGACACAGGGCTGTGGGGAGAGAGTGGGACAGTGGGATTAGCTTGGGGACTGACTGGGCAGTGGGTAGAGAGCAGGACAGTGGGATTAGTTTGGGGACTGACAGGGCTGTGGGGAGAGAGTGGGACAGTGGGATTAGTTTGGGGACTGACACAGGGCTGTGGGGAGAGAGTGGGACAGTGGGATTAGTTTGGGGACTGACACAGGGCTATGGGGAGAGAGTGGGACAGTGGGATTAGTTTGGGGATTGACACAGGGCTGCGGGGAGGGAGTGGGGGAGTGGGATTAGTTTGGGGACTGACACAGGTCTGTAGGGAGAAGGTGGGGCAGTGGGATTAGTTTGGGGACTGACACAGGGCTGTGGGGAGAGAATGGGGCAGTGGGATTAGTTTGGGGACTGACACAGGACTGTGGGGAGAGAGTGGGACAGTGGGACTAGTTTGGGGAGTGACACAGGGCAGTGGGGAGAGAGTGGGTCAGTGGGATTAGTTTGGGGACTGACACAGGGCTGTGGGGAGAGAGTGGGACAGTGGGATTAGTTTGGGGACTGACAGGGCTGTGGGGAGAGAGTGGGACAGTGGGATTAGTTTGGGGACTGACACAGGGCTGTGGGGAGAGAGTGGGACAGTGGGATTAGTTTGGGGACTGACACAGGGCTGTGGGGAGAGAGTGGGACAGGGGGATTAGCTTGGGGACTGACACTGGGCTGTGGGTAGAGAGTGGGACAGTGGGATTAGTTTGGGGACTGACACAGGGCTGTGGGGAGAGAGTGGGGTAGTGGGATCAGTTTGGGGATGACACAGGGCTGTGGGAAGAGAGTGGGACAGTGGGATTAGTTTGGGGACTGACACAGGGCTGTAGGGAGAGAGTGGGACAGTGGGATTAGTTTGGGGACTGACACAGGGCTGTGGGTAGAGAGCGGGACAGTGGGATTAGTTTGGGGACTGACAGGGCTGTGGGGAGAGAGTGGGACAGTGGGATTAGTTTGGGGACTGACACCGGGCTGTGCGGAGAGAGTGGGGCAGTGGGATTAGTTTGGGTACTGACACAGGGCTGTGGGGAGAGAGTGAGACAGTGGGATTAGTTTGGGGACTAACACAGGGCTATGGGGAGAGAGTGGGACAGTGGGATCAGTTTGGGGACTGACACTGGGCTGTGGGGAGAGAGTGGGACAGTGGGATTAGTTTGGGGACTGACACAGGGCCATGGGGAGAGAGTGGGACAGTGGGATTAGTTTGGGGACTGACACAGGGCTGTGGGTAGAGAGCGGGACAGTGGGATTAGTTTTGGGACTGACAGGGCTGTGGGGAGAGAGTGGGACAGTGGGATTAGTTTGGGGACTGACACAGGGCTGCGGGGAGAGAGTGGGGGAGTGGGATTAGTTTGGGGACTGACACAGGTCTGTAGGGAGAGAGTGGGGGAGTGGGATTAGTTTGGGGACTGACACAGGGCTGTGGGGAGAGAGTGGGGTAGTGGGATCAGTTTGGGGACTGACACTGGGCTGTGGGTAGAGAGTGGGACAGTGGGATTAGTTTGGGGTCTGACAGGGGTGTGAGGAGAGAGTGGGACAGTGGGATTAGTTTGGGGACTGACACAGGGTTGTGGGGAGAGAGTGGGGTAGTGGGATCAGTTTTGGGATGACACAGGGCTGTGGGGAGAGAGTGGGACAGTGGGATTAGTTTGGGGACTGATACAGGGCTGTGAGGAGAGAGTGGGACAGTGGGATTAGTTTGGGGACTGAGACAGGGCTGTGGGGAGAGAGTGGAACAGTGGGATTAGTTTGGGGACTGACAGGGCTGTTGGGAGAGAGTGGGACAGTGGGATTAGTTTGGGGACTGACACAGGGCTGTGGGGAGAGAGTGGGACAGTGGGATTAGTTTGGGGACTGACACAGGGCTATGGGGAGAGAGTGGTACAGTGGGATTAGTTTGGGGACTGACACAGGGCTATGGGGAGAGAGTGGTACAGTGGGATTAGTTTGGGGACTGACACAGGGCTTGTGGGGAGAGAGTGGGGCAGTGGGATTAGTTTGGGGACTGACACAGGTCTGTAGGGAGAGAGTGGGGCAGTGGGATTACTTTGGGGACTGACACGGCTGTGGGGAGAGAGTGGGACAGTGGGATTAGTTTGGGGACTGACACAGGGTTGTGGGGAGAGAGTGGGACAGTGGGATTAGCTTGGGGACTGACACTGGGCTGTGGGTAGAGAGCAGGACAGTGGGATTAGTTTGGGGACTGACAGGGCTGTGGGGAGAGAGTGGGACAGTGGGATTAGTTTGGGGACTGACACAGGGCTGTGGGGAGAGAGTGGGACAGTGGGATTAGTTTGGGGACTGACACAGGGCTATGGGGAGAGAGTGGGACGGTGGGATTAGTTTGGGGACTGACACAGGGCTGTGGGCAGAGAGTGGGACAGTGGGATTAATTTGGGGACTGACACAGGACAGTGGGAGAAAGTGAGACAGTGGGATTAGTTTGGGGACTGACTCAGGGCTGTGGAGAGAGAGTGGGGCAGTGGGATCAGTTTGGGGACTGATACCAGGCTGTGGGTAGAGAACGGGACAGTGGGATTAGTTTGGGGACTGACACAGGGCTGTGGGGAGAGAGTGGGGTAGTGGGATCAGTTTGGGGATGACACAGGGCTGTGGGGAGAGAGTGGGACAGTGGGATTAGTTTGGGGACTGACACAGGGCTGTGGGGAGAGAGTGGGACAGTGGGATTAGTTTGGGGACTGACACAGGGCTGTGGGGAGAGAGTGGGACAGTGGGATTAGTTTGGGGACTGACACAGGGCTGTGGGGAGAGAGTGGGACAGTGGGATTAGCTTGGGGACTGACACTGGGCTGTGGGTAGAGAGCAGGACAGTGGGATTAGTTTGGGGACTGACAGGGCTGTGGGGAGAGAGTGGGACAGTGGGATTAGTTTGGGGACTGACACAGGGCTGTGGGGAGAGAGTGGGACAGTGGGATTAGTTTGGGGACTGACACAGGGCTATGGGGAGAGAGTGGGACAGTGGGATTAGTTTGGGGACTGACACAGGGCTTGTGGGGAGAGAGTGGGCAGTGGGATTAGTTTGGGGATTGACACAGGGCTGCGGGGAGAGAGTGGGGGAGTGGGATTAGTTTGGGGACTGACACAGGTCTGTAGGTGAGAGAGTGGGGCAGTGGGATTAGTTTGGGGACTGACACAGGGCTGTGGGGGAGAGAATGGGGCAGTGGGATTAGTTTGGGGACTGACACAGGACTGTGGGAAGAGAGACGTGGGACAGTGGGACTAGTTTGGGGAGTGACACAGGGCAGTGGGGAGAGAGTGGGTCAGTGGGATTAGTTTGGGGGACTGACACAGGGCTGTGGGGAGAGAGTGGGACAGTGGGATTAGTTTGGGGACTGACAGGGCTGTGGGGAGAGAGTGGGACAGTGGGATTAGTTTGGGGACTGACACAGGGCTGTGGGGAGAGCAGTGGGACAGTGGGATTAGTTTGGGGACTGACACAGGGCTGTTGGGGAAAAAGTGGGACAGTGTGATTAGTTTGGGGACTGACACAGGGCTGTGGGGAGAGAGTGGGACAGTGGGATTAGTTTGGGGACTGACACAGGGCTGTGGGGAGAGAGTGGGGTAGTGGGATCAGTTTGGGGATGACACAGGGCTGTGGGAAGAGAGTGGGACAGTGGGATTAGTTTGGGGACTGACACAGGGCTGTAGGGAGAGAGTGGGACAGTGGGATTAGTTTGGGGGACTGACACAGGGCTGTGGGTAGAGAGCGGGACAGTGGGATTAGTTTGGGGACTGACAGGGCTGTGGGGAGAGAGTGGGATTAGTTTGGGGCACTGACCACCGGGCTGTGCGGAGAGAGTGGGGCAGTGGGATTAGTTTGGGTACTGACACAGGGCTGTGGGGAGAGAGTGGGACAGTGGGATTAGTTTGGGGACTAACACAGGGCTATGGGGAGAGAGTGGGACAGTGGGATCAGTTTGGGGACTGACACTGGGCTGTGGGGAGAGAGTGGGACAGTGGGATTAGTTTGGGGACTGACACAGGGCCATGGGGAGAGAGTGGGACAGTGGGATTAGTTTGGGGACTGACACAGGGCTATGGGGAGAGAGTGGGACAGTGGATTAGTTTGGGGGACTGACACAGGGCTTGTGGGGAGAGAGTGGGGCAGTGGGATTAGTTTGGGGGACTGACACAGGGCTGCGGGGAGAGAGTGGGACAGTGGGATCAGTTTGGGGACTGACACTGGGCTGTGGGGAGAGAGTGGGACAGTGGGATTAGTTTGGGGACTGACACAGGGCCCATGGGGAGAGAGTGGGACACGTGGGATTAGTTTGGGGACTGACACAGGGCTATGGGGAGATAGTGGGGACAGTGGGATTAGTTTGGGGACTGACACAGGGCTTGTGGGGGAGAGAGTGGGGCAGTGGGATTAGTTTGGGGACTGACACAGGGCCTGCGGGGAGAGAGTGGGGGGAGTGGGATTAGTTTGGGGACTGACACAGGTCTGTAGGGGAGAGAGTGGGGGGAGTGGGATTAGTTTGGGGACTGACACAGGGCTGTGGGGAGAGAGTGGGGTAGTGGGATCAGTTTATCAGTTTGGGGACTGACACAGGGCTGTGGGTAGAGAGCAGGACAGTGGGATTAGTTTGGGGGACTGACAGGGCTGTGGGGAGAGAGTGGGACAGTGGGATTAGTTTGGGGACTGACACAGGGCTGTGGGGAGAGAGCAGGACAGTGGGATTAGTTTGGGGACTGACACAGGGCTGTGCGGAGAGAGTGGGGCAGTGGGATTAGTTTGGGGACTGACACAGGGCTGTGGGGGAGAGAGTGGGGCAGTGGGATTAGTTTGGGGACTGACACTGGGTGTGGGTAGAGAGCAGGACAGTGGGATTAGTTTGGGGACTGACGGCTGTGGGGAGAGAGTGGGACAGTGGGATTAGTTTGGGGGACTGACACAGGGCTGTGGGGAGAGAGTGGGACAGTGGGAGTGGATTAGTTTGGGGACTGACACAGGGCTATGGGGAGAGAGTGGGACAGTGGGATTAGTTTGGGGACTGACACAGGGCTTGTGGGGAGAGAGTGGGACAGTGTGGATTAGTTTGGGGACTGACACAGGGCTGTGGGGAGAGAGTGGGACAGTGGGATTAGTTTGGGGACTGACACAGGGGCTATGGGGAGAGAGTGGGACAGTGGGATTAGTTTGGGGACTGACACAGGGGCTTGTGGGGAGAGAGTGGGACAGTCGGGATTAGTTTGGGGACTGACACAGGGCTGTGGGGAGAGAGAGTGGGACAGTGGGATTAGCTTGGGGACTGACACTGGGCTGTGGGTAGAGAGCAGGACAGTGGGATTAGTTTTGGGGACTGACAGGGCTGTGGGGAGAGAGTGGGACAGTGGGATTAGTTTGGGGACTGACACAGGGCTGTGGGGAGAGAGTGGGACAGTGGGATTAGTTTGGGGACTGACACAGGGCTATGGGGAGAGAGTGGGACAGTGGGATTAGATGGGGACTGACACAGGGCTTGTGGGGAGAGAGTGGGGCAGTGGGATTAGTTTGGGGATTGACACAGGGCTGCGGGGAGAGAGTGGGGGAGTGGGATTAGTTTGGGGACTGACACAGGTCTGTAGGGAGAGAGTGGGGGCAGTGGGATTAGTTTGGGGACTGACACAGGGCTGTGGGGAGAGAATGGGGCAGTGGGATTAGTTTGGGGACTGACACAGGACTGTGGGGAGAGAGTGGGACAGTGGGACTAGTTTGGGGAGTGACACAGGGCAGTGGGGAGAGAGTGGGGTCAGTGGGATTAGTTTGGGGACTGACACAGGGCTGTGGGGAGAGAGAGTGGGACAGTGGGATTAGTTTGGGGACTGACAGGGCTGTGGGGAGAGAGTGGGACAGTGGGATTAGTTTGGGGACTGACACAGGGCTGTGGGGAGAGAGTGGGACAGTGGGATTAGTTTGGGGACTGACACAGGGCTGTTGGGAAAAAGTGGGACAGTGTGATTAGTTTGGGGACTGACACAGGGCTGTGGGGAGAGAGTGGGACAGTGGGATTAGTTTGGGGACTGACACAGGGCTGTGGGAGAGAGTGGGGTATGTGGGATCAGTTTGGGGATGACACAGGGCTGTGGGAAGAGAGTGGGGACAGTGGGATTAGTTTGGGGACTGACACAGGGCTGTAGGGAGAGAGTGGGACAGTGGGATTAGTTTGGGGACTGACACAGGGCTGTGGGTAGAGAGCGGGACAGTGGGATTAGTTTGGGGACTGACAGGGCTGTGGGGAGAGAGTGGGATTAGTTTGGGGACTGACACCGGGCTGTGCGGAGAGAGTGGGGCAGTGGGATTAGTTTGGGTACTGACACAGGGCTGTGGGGAGAGAGTGGGACAGTGGGATTAGTTTGGGGACTAACACAGGGCTATGGGGAGAGAGTGGGACAGTGGGATCAGTTTGGGGACTGACACTGGGCTGTGGGGAGAGAGTGGGACAGTGGGATTAGTTTGGGGACTGACACAGGGCCATGGGGAGAGAGTGGGACAGTGGGATTAGTTTGGGGACTGACACAGGGCTATGGGGAGAGAGTGGGACAGTGGGATTAGTTTGGGGACTGACACAGGGCTTGTGGGGAGAGAGTGGGGCAGTGGGATTAGTCTTGTGGGACTGACACAGGGCTGCGGGAGAGAGAGTGGGACAGTGGGATCCAGTTTGGGGACTGACACTGGGCTGTGGGGAGAGAGTGGGACAGTGGGATTAGTTCTGGGGACTGACACAGGCCCATGGGGAGAGAGTGGGACAGTGGGATTCAGTTTGGGGACTGACACAGGGCTATGGGGAGATAGTGGGACAGTGGGATTAGTTTGGGGACTGACACAGGGCTTGTGGGGAGAGAGTGGGGCAGTGGGATTAGTTTGGGGACTGACACAGGGCTGCGGGGAGAGAGTGGGGGAGTGGGATTAGTTTGGGGACTGACACAGGTCTGTAGGGAGAGAGTGGGGGAGTGGGATTAGTTTGGGGACTGACACAGGGCTGTGGGGAGAGAGTGGGGTAGTGGGATCAGTTTATCAGTTTGGGGACTGACACAGGGCTGTGGGTAGAGAGCAGGACAGTGGGATTAGTTTGGGGACTGACAGGGGCTGTGGGGAGAGAGTGGGACAGTGGGATTAGTTTGGGGACTGACACAGGGCTGTGGGGAGACGAGCAGGACAGTGGGATTTTAGTTTGGGGACTGACACAGGGCTGTGGGGAGAGAGTGGGGCAGTGGGATTAGTTTGGGGACTGACACTGGGTGTGGGTAGAGAGCAGGACAGTGGGATTAGTTTGGGGACTGACGGCTGTGGGGAGAGAGTGGGACAGTGGGATTAGTTTGGGGACTGACACAGGCTGTGGGGAGAGAGTGGGACAGTGGGATTAGTTTGGGGACTGACACAGGGCTATGGGGAGAGAGTGGGACAGTGGGATTAGTTTGGGGACTGACACAGGGCTTGTGGGGAGAGAGTGGGACAGTGGGATTAGTTGGGGACTGACACAGGGCTGTGGGGAGAGAGTGGGACAGTGGGATTAGTTTGGGGACTGACACAGGGCTATGGGGAGAGAGTGGGACAGTGGGATTAGTTTGGGGACTGACACAGGGCTTGTGGGAGAGAGTGGGACAGTGGATTAGTTTGGGGATTGACACAGGGCTGCGGGAGAGAGTCGGGGGAGTGGGATTAGTTTGGGGACTGACACAGGTCTGTAGGGAGAGAGTGGTGCAGTGGGATTAGTTTGGGGACTGACACAGGGCTGTGGGAGAGAGTGGGGCAGTGGGATTAGTTTGGGGACTGACACAGGGCTGTGGGTAGAGAGCAGGACAGTGGGATTAGTTTGGGGACTGACAGTGCTGTGGGGAGAGAGTGGGACAGTGGGATTAGTTTGGGGACTGACACAGGGCTGTGGGGAGAGAGTGGGACAGTGGGATTAGTTTGGGGACTGACACAGGACAGTGGGAGAAAGTGGGACAGTGGGATTAGTTTGGGGACTGACTCAGGGCTGTGGAGAGAGAGTGGGGCAGTGGGATCAGTTTGGGGACTGACACCAGGCTGTGGGTAGAGAACGGGACAGTGGGATTAGTTTGGGGTCTGACAGGGCTGTGGGGAGAGAGTGGGACAGTGGGATTAGTTTGGGGACTGACACAGGGCTGTGGGGAGAGAGTGGGGTAGTGGGATCAGTTTGGGGATGACACAGGGCTGTGGGGTGAGAGAGTGGGACAGTGGGATTAGTTTGGGGACTGACACAGGGCTGTGGGGAGAGAGTGGGACAGTGGGATTAGTTTGGGGACTGACACAGGGGCTGTGGGGAGAGAGTGGGACAGTGGGATTAGTTTGGGGACTGACACTGGGCTGTGGGTGGAGAGCAGGACAGTGGGATTAGTTTGGGGACTGACAGGGCTGTGGGGAGAGAGTGGGACAGTGGGATTAGTTTGGGGACTGACACAGGGCTGTGGGGAGAGAGTGGGACAGTGGGATTAGTTTGGGGACTGACACAGGGCTATGGGGAGAGAGTGGGACAGTGGGATTAGTTTGGGGACTGACACAGGGCTTGTGGGGAGAGAGTGGGGCAGTGGGAATAGTTTGGGGATTGACACAGGGCTGCGGGGAGAGAGTGGGGGAGTGGGATTAGTTTGGGGACTGACACAGGTCTGTAGGGAGAGAGTGGGGCAGTGGGATTAGTTTGGGGACTGACACAGGGCTGTGGGGAGAGAATGGGGCAGTGGGATTAGTTTGGGGACTGACACAGGACTGTGGGGAGAGAGTGGGACAGTGGACTAGTTTGGGGAGTGACACAGGGCTGTGGGGAGAGAGTGGGACAGTCGGATTAGTTTGGGGACTGACACAGGGCTGTGGGGAGAGAGTGGGACAGTGGGATTAGTTTGGGGACTGACAGGGCTGTGGGGAGAGAGTGGGACAGTGGGATTAGTTTGGGGACTGACACAGGGCTGTGGGGAGAGAGTGGGACAGTGGGATTAGTTTGGGACTGACACAGGGCTGTGGGGAGAGAGTGGGACAGTGTGATTAGTTTGGGACTGACACAGGGCTGTGGGGAGAGTGTGGGACAGTGGGATTAGTTTGGGGACTGACACAGGACAGTGGGAGAAAGTGGGACAGTGGGATTAGTTTGGGACTGATTCAGGCTGTGGAGAGAGAGTGGGGCAGTGGGATCAGTTTGGGGACTGACACCGGGCTGTGGGTAGAGAGCGGGACAGTGGGATTAGTTTGGGGTCTGACAGGGCTGTGGGGAGAGAGTGGGACAGTGGGATTAGTTTGGGGACTGACACAGGGCTGTGGGGAGAGAGTGGGGTAGTGGATCAGTTTGGGGATGACACAGGGCTGTGGGAAGAGAGTGGGACAGTGGGATTAGTTTGGGGACTGACACAGGGCTGTTGGGAGAGAGTGGGACAGTGGGATTAGTTTGGGGACTGACACAGGGCTGTGGGTAGAGAGCGGGACAGTGGATTAGTTTGGGGACTGACAGGGCTGTGGGGAGAGAGTGGGACAGTGGGATTAGTTTGGGGACTTACACAGGGCTGTGCGGAGAGAGTGGGGCAGTGGATTAGTTTGGGGACTGACACAGGGCTGTGGGGAGAGAGTGGGACAGTGGGATTAGTTTGGGGACTAACACAGGGTTATGGGAGAGAGTGGGACAGTGGGATCAGTTTGGGGACTGACACTGGGCTGTGGGGAGAGAGTGGGACAGTGGGATTAGTTTGGGGACTGACACAGGGCCATGGGGAGAGAGTGGGACAGTGGGATTAGTTTGGGGACTGACACAGGGCTATGGGGAGAGAGTGGGACAGTGGGATTAGTTTGGGGACTGACACAGGGCTGCGGGGAGAGAGTGGGGGAGTGGGATTAGTTTGGGGACTGACACAGGTCTGTAGGGAGAGAGTGGGGGAGTGGGATTAGTTTGGGGACTGACACAGGGCTGTGGGGAGAGAGTGGGGTAGTGGGATCAGTTTGGGGACTGACACAGGGCTGTGGGGTAGAGAGCAGGACAGTGGATTAGTTTGGGGACTGACAGGGCTGTGGGGAGAGAGTGGGATAGTGGGATTAGTTTGGGGACTGACACAGGGCTGTGGGGAGAGAGGAGGACAGTGGGATTAGTTTGGGGACTGACAGGGCTGTGGGGAGAGAGTGGACAGTGGGATTAGTTTGGGGACTGACACAGGGCTGTGGGGAGGGAGTGGGACAGTGGGATTAGTTTGGGGACTGACACAGGCTATGGGGAGAGAGTGGGACAGTGGGATTAGTTTGGGGACTGACACAGGGCTTGTGGGGAGAGAGTGGGACAGTGGGATTAGTTTGGGGATTGACACAGGGCTGCGGGGAGAGAGTGGGGGAGTGGCATTAGTTTGGGGTTGACACAGGTCTGTAGGGAGAGAGTGGTGCAGTGGGATTAGTTTGGGGACTGACACAGGGCTGTGGGGAGAGAGTGGGGCAGTGGATTAGTTTGGGGACTGACACAGGGCTGTGGGTAGAGAGCAGGACAGTGGGATTAGTTTGGGGACTGATAGTGCTGTGGGGAGAGAGTGGGACAGTGGGATTAGTTTGGGGACTGACACAGGGCTGTGGGGAGAGAGTGGGACAGTGGGATTAGTTTGGGGACTGACACAGGGCCATGGGGAGAGAGTGGGACAGTGGGATTAGTTTGGGGACTGACACAGGGCTGGTGGGGAGAGAGTGGGACAGTGGGATTAGTTTGGACACTGACACTGGGCTATGGGGAGAGAGTGGGACAGTGGGATTAGTTTGGGGACTGACACAGGGCTGTGGGGAGAGAGTGGGACAGTGGGATTAGTTTGGGGACTGACACGGCTGTGGGGAGAGAGTGGGACAGTGGGATTAGTTTGGGGACTGACACAGGGCTGTGGGGAGAGATTCAGACAGTGGGGTAAGTTTGGGGACTGACACAGGGCTGTGGGGAGAGATTCAGACAGTGGGGTAAGTTTGGGGACTGACACAGGGCTGTGGGGAGAGAGTGGTGGCTGTCTTTGGTTATCATTGTCGTAAGAGGTAATTGTGAAGATTAATCTCCCAACTCCGTACCCAGTGCCCTGACCGGTGAAGGCTGGCATGCCAGACCCCTTCTTTACCTGCGAGGGCATGGCTCACAGAGTCGCACAGTGGCAACCCTGCGTCCCTCTCTTCTACATTCTACAGAAGGGAGGAGCGGGAAGGTGTGTGTTGGGACAGACAGGTTGTGAGGAATCCTCTGCCCCCTTGCTCTAAGCCAGTGTGCTTCTGTCTGGTGAGAGCCAACGGGTTAAGATGCAGGGATTGGGGAGGAGATCCCCCTCCCCCCTGCCGTTCAAGAGGAACGTAAACCTAGATGTGCTCCCCAGTGTCCCTGCACACAGCTGGGTATGTTTACACAGTGTTACAGGCTCGTCCATCAATCGGTCTATACTGACCCGGCTGTGTTCCTGAGCCGGTCCCATTGGCCTGTGTTTGGCCCGTCTCCTCTAAACCTTTCCTATCCAGGTGCCTGTCCGAGTGACTTTCAAACGTTGTTCCTCTACCTGCCTCCACCACTCCCTCTGGCAGCTCGTTTCATATAGGGACCACCCTCTGGGTGAAAAAGTTCCCCTTTAAATCTCTCCCCTCTCACCAAAAACCTGTGAGCTCAACTTTTAGACTCTTCTCCCCCAGGGAGAAAGACTATGACCATCCACCTTCTCTGCATTCCTCGTTTACCTACGCCCCTCAGGGTTTTATAAACCTCTTTAAGGTCACCTCTCAACCTCCTTCACTCCAGGGAAGACAGTCCCAGTCTGTCCAGCCTCTCCCTTATAACTCAATCCCTCCAGTCCCCGGGAACATCCTGGTGAATCTTTCCTGTGTCCTCCCCAGCATAATGGCATCCTTCCTATAGTTGGGTGACCAGAACTGCACACAATACTCCGAGTGCGGCCTCACCGACATCTTATACAGGTGTACGGGACGTCCCAACTCCTGTACTCCAGTGTCCCGTCCCAGGAAGGCCAGTGTGCCAAATGCCTTCTGCACAAACCTCAAGATGGGGGACAGTGCAGTCCCTCGTTTGGCACCTCATCCACATTTCAAACTCTTCCTCCTCCAACAGAGTGGCTGCACTGCCCGCAGAGAGCGGAGTGAACTCCCCCCACGCCGTCCCGTCGCACACTCCGGAGAAACTTCCCCCACACCGTCCCGTCACAGAGTGAATCTCCCCCTACACCGTCCCGTCACACACCGTCCCATCACAGAGTGAATCTCCCCCCGCACCGTCCCATCACAGAGTGAATCTCCCTCCGCACCGTCCCGTCACACACTGTCTTATCACAGAGTGAATCTCCTCCCGCACCGTCCCATCACAGAGTGAATCTCCCTCCGCACCGTCCCGTCACACACTCCCGTCACAGACACAGAGTGAATCTCCCCCCCACACCCGTTCCCGTCACACACTCCCGGAGAAACTCCCTCTGCACCGTCCCTTCACAGAGTGAATCTCCCTCCGCACCGTCCGTCACAGAGTGAATCTCCCTCTGCACCGTCCCGTCACAGAGTGAATCTCCCTCCGCACCGTCCCATCACAGAGTGAATCTCCCCCCGCACCGTCCCGTCACACACTCCTGGAGAATCTCCCTCCTCACCGTCCCGTCACAGAGTGAATCTCCCTCCTCACCGTCCCGTCACACACCGTCCCATCACAGAGTGAATCTCCCCCCACGCCGTCCCATCACAGAGTGAATCTCCCTCCGCACCGTCCCGTCACACACTCCCGTCACAGACACAGAGTGAATCTCCCCCCACGCCGTCCCGTCACACACTCCCGGAGAAACTCCCCCCACACCGTCCCGTCACAGAGTGAACTCCCCCAACACCGTCCCGTCACAGAGTGAATCTCCCCCCACACCGTCCCGTCACACACCGTCCCATCACAGAGTGAATCTCCCCCCACGCCGTCCCGTCACAGAGTGAATCTCCCTCCGCACCGTCCCATCACAGAGTGAATCTCCCTCCACACCGTCCCATCACACACTCCCCGGGTCAGACTCAGAGTGAATCTCCCTCCACACCGTCCCATCACACACCCCCGGGGTCAGACACAGTGTGAAACTCCCTCCACGACGTCCCGTCACACACTCCCGTCACAGACACAGAGTGAATCTCCCTCCGCACCGTCACATCACAGAGTGAATCTCCCTCCGCACCGTCCTGTCACAGAGTGAATCTCCCTCCGCACCGTCGCGTCGCAGAGTGAATCTCCCTCCGCACCATCCCGTCACAGAGTGAATCT
The DNA here is from genome assembly GCF_030028105.1 of Mobula birostris. Lineage (NCBI taxonomy): Eukaryota > Metazoa > Chordata > Chondrichthyes > Myliobatiformes > Myliobatidae > Mobula > Mobula birostris. Next base: position 575 of record NW_027276356.1, on the reverse strand, counting down.
CCCCTCCGCACCGTCCCATCACAGAGTGAATCTCCCTCCGCACCGTCCCGTCACACACTCCCGGAGAAACTCCCTCCACACCGTCCCGTCACACACTCCCGGAGAAACTCCCTCCGCACCATCCCTTCACAGAGTGAATCTCCCTCCGCACCGTCCCGTCACAGAGTGAATCTCCCTCCGCACCGTCCCGTCACACACCCCTGTCACAGACACAGAGCGAATCTCCCCCCACGCCGTCCCATCACAGAGTGAATCTCCCTCCGCACCGTCCCGTCACAGAGTGAATCTCCCTCCGCACCGTCCCATCACAGAGTGAATCTCCCCCCGCACCGTCCGTCACAGAGTGAATCTCCCCCGCACCGTCCCGTCACAGAGTGAATCTCCCTCCACGCCGTCCCTTCACAGAGTGAATCTCCCTCTGCACCGTCCCTTCACACACTCCCGTCACAGACACAGAGTGAATCTCCCTCCACGCCGTCCCGTCACAGAGTGAATCTCCCTCCGCACCGTCCCATCACAGAGTGAATCTCCCTCTGCACCGTCCCATCACACACTCCCCGGGTCAGACACAGAGT